>NW_027109179.1:1141848-1163157 GCF_000696795.3 Halyomorpha halys
AATATTTTATAAAATAGTATATTCTACTATTTGAGTTTTTTTGACCGCACCCGGACCATATTCCTTTCATCTTTACACACGGTCAATCAATAATCTTCCACTAAAGACTAAACGTATTCCAGCCCAAGATAAATCTACTGATATGATACGGCTTAGTATAGGAGCCTCTAGCATGCTTAATCCCATTTTGAAGGAAACCAGAAGAGCCACAAATGGCCAGGACAACGGCAACTTAATTCAACTTTCAACTCAGTGGCCGATTTGTATCTGGATCAGAATTTGTTTATGTTCGATCAATATTGGAAACCTTGGGCTGGGTTTTCCTTTACTTGTACTATTTGAATCATGTCACATTTCTCTGCGGCACGGTTCGTTGTGCGTGAGTTTTTTGTATTTTTTTTCATAATGGATGATTAGCTCTGTTGTAAGGCACTGTGATACAAACTCCAGGGACCCAGATTCCGGCTGTGGCATATAATTTTTTTGTGCTTCTCCTTGGCCGTATTCATACGGCTCTGTGGGCTCAGTAACTGTCTGTGGTCTAAACAATATCATTAAGTGAATACATGTTACTGGGTAAAAATCTGGCGATTGAGCGTAATTCTGACCAAATTATCTTCTTGCACAGTCGTTGGTCTAGTGACAGTACTTCTTTACAGAGAATTGTACCCCTGGCCCTCCATGGGTTATTGTGGTACTGATTTTTTTTTTTTAAATTTACATTAACCTTAATGTTTTAATTTCTATCGCTAAGGACAGATAGGGTTGAATTAAATGAGAAGGTCGAGAAATTGTTGGGAATAGTATAATTAAGAGTAGAGACCGGATTTCTGTGCAGTGAAAAAACGAGCTGTACAACTCCCCAAATGTGGAAAATCGTGCAGTAAAAACTAAAACGTTTATAAAACACTCAAATTTTGCAATAATCAACTTTATTGTTTAATTTATAATATTAATTCATGTAAATCTTACCTAACCTGGTTCGATTTAAATTTTTTTTTAATAACTTTATTGAAATTTACAACTGTATATTACATTTAGTAAATATGGTCTTAGTTAAAATGGAGTGTTACAGGCGTGTAGAGCAACTACCCACTGGTAGTGCTCTAATGACATTTTACATTAGCTGGTCATCTTCTTTTCAGGCGCCTCGGAGGAATGTCAGGAATGGAAGAGGATGCAAGTTTAGAAACTAGGAGGTTTGAGTTGTTAGGGAGTTTACAATGGAAGGAGTAATATCTGGTTCAGGCTAGATCGGTTACATAGGGAACATTAAGGTCTTTATGAATGATTTTATTTGTGACAAAGTAAGGAGCATTGAGGATTTTACGAATGATTTTGGATTGTGAGGATTGAATACGAGAGGAATTCGAAGGTTTAGTAAGCCCCAAAGCTCAACTCCATATGTCCATATTGGCCTTATTACAGTCATGTAGATCAGTCTTTTGTAATGTGTTGGAATTTTAGAACGTTTGTCTAGTATGTTGTATATAGTCGAAATCGACGCGCAGTTTCCTGTCTTTTCATTCTTGTGTGAGGATTCCAGGTTAATCGTTTGTCCAAATGTAGTCCAAGGTAGTGGATCTGTTCGACAGGGGTAAGAGTAACATTAAATGAAACTGTAGGTCAGTCGGTAGGTTTATAACGAAGGGTAAAGGTGATTTGATGGGATTTGTTGGAATTTATCTTAATCCTCCAATTTCGGCACCATTCTTCGAGGGCTGTGATATGGGATTGGAGAGTTTGGGATACAATTAATGGGTTATTTATTAACTGTGTGCACACATGTGTCATCGGCATACGTGGTGAGGATAGTGTTAGGATTGGTTGTAATGTCATCTGTATATAATCTGTATAGACGGTGTAGAGGATGGGACCAAGGATACTATCTTGAGCGATTTAAATTAAACTCGTTAAATACTCTCAAAAAATTTAACTCTCTGATAAAAAAAAAACTACTATTTTGCCCATAATTAAAGAGCTAAGGAAAAACTAATATTGTATTAGTGTGTCCCAAAAGTTTCTTTCTCTTCGCACTATGGCCTTATCTAGCTCTGTTTATGTAAACATGCAGGCTTAGCTATTAGCTGTCTATGTCATCGGTTTCAGTCGTCCCTGAGCTCTTTTACAGTATATTTTATTTGTTCCACAGTCACCTTTAAAAATTTCATCCACAGCTTTATCAATTCCAATTCCAATCAATCAATTCCACCTATCTGCATATTAATTTATATCAACCTGTACATTTTCACCAAAGCAAGTGATCACCATTCTGTTTCTATTTAACACTTTACAATACCAATAGCAATCAACTCGTACTAATATTTAATTACTCTGTACAATATTGTAATAATATCTACCATTATTATTTATCAGTGTTTTTTCTCTTTTAACCAGAGCTCTGTGGGTTAAATTTATTTGTAAAAAATTTATTAACAGCCAGTTTCTTTTCATTAATTTTCTCATTACATTTTTCTTTTATTGTTAAACTTTTAAAGAGGTTTTCCTATCTGTTTTATCATTTTTTTGTAGTTTCTATGTTTTATACTTTCTTCTTTTCAATATCTTCTATATTATTTATTTTAATATTAAATATTGCTTTACTTTATTATTTGTTTTATCAACCACTACAGTGCATGTTCACATTTACCTTTTCTTCTCTCTCCCTTTCACCAATTATTTTTTTCTTTATTGTCTCATCCATTTGCAGGAATATTTAAATTTTTTGTTTTGTCATGGCAATAGCACTTGGGCAGGCGTTGTCCCGATGAAGGATGACTTCATTCCTTGCCAAATCAAGCCTTTTTCGTATCTTTTCCTGTAGTTGGTCTAGGAGGTTTGTGTAGTATTGCCCAGTAGAAAGATAATCTATGAGCAGAATTCCTTTTGCATCCCAGAAAACTGAGGCCATGACCTTTCCGGCCGAACGTACTACCTTTGCTTTCTTTGGTGGTGGTGACTTAGCATATTTTGTCTCTAGGGTATAGTAGTAGACCATTTCATCTCTAGTAACAAACTGGCGCAAAAAATCTTGTTGGTTGCGCTGAAAACGGGCCAGATGGTTTTCGGACGTTTCCAACCTGGTGCGCTATGGCCCTATGTCAAGAGCCGCGGCACCCATCTTGCGTATAATTTTTTCATTCCCAATTCTTTGATTAAAATGTGATATACCCGTTCAGATGACATCCCTACAGCTTCAGCAATCTCCCGCGCTTTCATTCGACGATCCTCCATGACCTTTTTATGCACTTTTCCGATAAACTCTGGGGTCGTAGCACTTTTTGGCCGTCCACTTGGCGCATCATCATATAAGCTCTCCCGACCAAATTTAAACTCGCTGGTCCACTTGGCAACAGTTGAATATGATGGAGCAGAGTCCCCCAGTGTGTTCTGAAAGTCGGCATGTATTTCCTTTGCTTTCATACCTTTCTTAACAAAGTACTTAATCACTGATCGAATCTCAGTTTTTTCCATTTTCACAAATCACTACGTATAAAACAACAACAAAGACTCGTCATTACCACTCACGCCACGTGTTCACTCACAAAGGATGTTTAATTATTGCGCGGGGACCTCGTTGCTCTAGCACTGACATTTATCGGTGATTCCGAGAACTTTTCAAACTCGTATTTAAATAAACACAAAACGTTTTCATATGATTTAGTAACCATAATAAATCAATATTAGACATGATAACTAATCTAAGAAAAATAAGAAATTATCTTTAATAAAAAACAATTGTATCGAATTAATTTTCTAACTGTAATAAAATAAAACATCCTCCTAAGTTCATGACTCAGAGAGAATTATGCATTATTTTGTGAAACGAATGTTCTATAAAACTAATTGTGGGAGAAAAATTTTACACTTAAAACTTTTATCCAATTTATGTTAGAAAACTTCAAATCTTTTTTCTCTACTAATGAGCTAGTAATATAAAATAGAAAAAGAATATTAGTCATTTTCACGAATGCTTTAACAATAAACGAAAAAAAAATACAAATTATTCTTAATAATTTGCCATTATTACAAAATGGTTTATCATTTGAAATAATTGTTTATTACATTAGTGAATAACATTAATAATTATAATTATATTTAATTTTGAAGGTAATTTAACCTTGTTGTTATTTCAAATATTAGAAAGTATGTAAGTAATATCTGACTTTCAAGTTATGAGAAAAAACATATTTAAAAAAAATTAAAAATAGAGATAATTTAAATTATTTTAGAGTAAAAAATGTATTAGTAATATGCAGGAGTAAAATTTCACTCCTATCTATATCCTATAGATTATTTTTTTTTTATTTTTAGATACATGTCTTTCACTTTTCATGAGTAGAAAAAAATATTAAACTTTTGAGTTAATCTGATTAATTGCAAATTGTTCTTTAAAAAAAGTAAAAACTAGAAAGTGTAAAAAAAAACTCTCAAACCTTGAGTAATGCCTCTCTTACGATAAAAGTCTGTAGAGCCAAGATTAGATATAAACAAAGAAGATCCGCATTTTCGAAAAACTACGCTATAATATTTAAGCTATAATTCGGTGAATTTATTAGTTTCAATAAATCTGGCTATTTGCTTAGGATTAAAACCATCTCCATTCTGGTTGGCATATGGTAAATCTGTCATATCAAGAACTGGATACTTCCATATATCCAATGGATCAATTAATCCATTCCTGCGAATTTCAATCATTAATTAATGTGGATGTTAATTAATAATCACCCGGTAGCTATAGATTTGATAATATTGGCAATTAGCATTATTGAAGCTCTTTGTTCGATTCCGTATATTATCAACTAAGCATACTTGTCAACGCCATATTTAATAATTATTTGTAAATATTTGTTATTAGGCGTATTGTTGTTAGAAGTTTTTTTTTCAAAGAAGAACCTTTATTTATACTAATATTGTAATATTTATATGCAGGAATAAGGCCCAGTAGGTATTATTTTGCCCAGCAATAAGATAAATTTCTACGGCTTAATATCACCTTTGTGAAGTTGGTCAGATATAGCAACCAGACCCTGTATGTGTAAATTGTTATTAGAAGCCTGTATAGACGTTGGCCCTCCAAAGTTTGAACAACTGGACTTGGAAATATCATCATTGACCTTTCGGAGCAGATAATATTCTCTTCCGGACCCATCTCGTCTCTGACCCATCGGAGTCGTTATGCAGTATTTTATTTTATATTTATAAATTTTGTTTTATTCCGGAATCATATTGATGACATTCTGCCCGAAATTATGAGATGTTAAATCGTGTGAATGTTCATGAGGAGTAACTGCCTCAGAATAAATTTCTAAGAACTGTAGGTCGGTTTCCTTAAGGAACCAATATAAACCAAGAGAGAAATACTTTATTTATTCATCTATGCTCCCTAAATACATTAGGTTGCCATCTCACACAGCATACTTATCAATCCGTAATCGGACATATTTACATTACACATACATGGTATAATCATTAAAAAAAGATATACAATAATAGGATATAATAAACAATTTTTTTTCACCCCTGCAGTTTCCTTTTACAATCCATTTCGGTCTGTACAACCAATACAAATGTTTCACTCACTCCCATTTTTCCCTCTCATTTCTGCTCAATTATTCAATTCACCCGATCAACAAATTAATACTGCTATGTATACTGTCGACGATCAATGCCAGGATAATTACTGAAAGATATTATCTATATTTATTTATTATGATTATTTGTGTCACAAAACTATTATTATTACCGAATTCCTTTCCAAAGGCTTTTGTGTTTACCATTTTATATCTCTATATTTATAAAATATTGTTACTATAGAAAATATATAATATAATAATAAGTGGTATTGGTTAATATAGTATTATATAAACTATATTAAGGAACAAAGTATTTATTTATATTTGATGATTCGGATAAATATTGGTTGCCATAACATATCGATTACATTATAAATTATTACCTATTATATCTAAATAGCAGCTGATTTAGATGATGCATTGCGTAGTGTGTCTTAGCCATGGGTGTCGTCTTTGCCATGGAATTCAATTTCTGAAGAGCCCTCTAACCCCCCTGTTCGCTTTACTTCAACCCCATACTTATTCTTAGAGGCGTTGCCTTATTTGAATCTTTTTTCCTCATTGGCTTTCATAAGCCACGCCCAAGAAGAATACATTACAAGGGGCTACAAGTGTTTGGTGCATGTGCTGCGTGAAAACTACAGAGGACCTGCCTACCAGTAAAGCCAGCTGATTTGCTGGGAAAGATCCCTTCAACATGTATCCATCAACCAGCTGCGAAAAGTATCCTGTTGACAGGTATCCTACCCGAGACTGGTATCGGCAGATATGGTAAGTATTTTAATAATATCTCAAGGGTTATTACATTTCAATACAGATACATAAATATACATTAAATTCTGTATCTTGAAACCCCTCCCACCATATAACCGGGGCTAGCCCGCAACACAGCGTTAGTAACAGTGTACTTAGTATCTTATTTAAAATATAATATTTTAGGAAATAGGAAAATATTAGACTCTGTGAATAACCATAATATATTTGCATTACTAAAATTTCATTTTCCGTCAAATAAAAATTTATAAGTAATCATAATGGTATAATGTTTTGAAAAAAAAAATAATATCACGAATACTATGTTAAAATTCCTTCATGTGTCTATGATTAATAAGACCTACTTGTCGCAATATGAGGTATTTGAAACTTGCTAATTGGTATATGATCAGTTTATGAACAGATATTTTAATGAACCTAATTTAAATATCCTACTTTAATTTAGTTTAATTAAAATCTACTTTACGTTAGTATTCTTCGTAGAATACGTTCTCGTAAAGGAACACGATCACTGGAAAGGAAAGGCCGGCCAGTTTACGAGCAAACCAGAGAGAAACCTGACCCTTATTAGAAAAGCGAGTATCGATGTACACTTGATCAATGGTATTATATGTCTTTACACAGTGGTGCTTTGCTTCACTATGAAGGACACAAATATAGGTAGAAGAAAAAGGTCCATAGTAGATTATATACACGCCGTATATATTATAATATACCTCAAGACATCGAACACCACTTTCATGTTTCAAAATTAAACCTAGTTCCAGAGAAAATACAAAATCTTAACACACAGCATACAACTACCTAACAATAATTTAAAATAGGGGTTTTGGGGGGGGGGGGAAGTGCAATTTCTTAACCGTGGAAATTAATTCACTTCATAAATACTTTCATAATTGTAACATTATTGTACGAAACCCCCAGTGGTACGGCCCCTTTCGGCTCTTTGTACCCCCCTCCCACGGCCAGCGGCTCCTGAGCCAATGTTGTAACATGCCTTCAGCTGACACAGCCCAACCCCTTATAATGCCACGTGGGAAAAGGAAAGGCACTAAATATGAATGATCTACACTGCCTTGAACAATATATTCAATCATTAAATCATTTTTAAGTGATCGATCGTAGGCAATCAATGTTTCCAAAGAACTTTACATCCCATTCATATCACGTGTGGAGTTTCACAAGGCACTGTTTTATCTCCAGTATTGTTTTCCATTTATACTGCCGAAGTTGTTGGTATCAAGTACAAGAATGCTACATTATGAGCTTTAACTGATGACATTGATGTCACCGGTGATAGGATAAATCCAAGTAATTCAGTAAAGCATTAAAGAAATATTGGATCAACTGAAAAAAAAAATGTTGACTCATATGGAAATCTTTGTTTTATTGTGGAGTTTTTTTCGTTTAAAAATTTAACAAACAACTATAACAATGTCAGGGGTCTGCTCCGTGTCTTTCTGCACGAGCCCTTAATTGTAAGCTGAATTAATATTCTTTGACATTAGTGAGGAAAACGGGTTAAAATTAAGATACATTATGCCTACGTGTTAACATACCTATTTATTTTCTTAAACCAATTCTAGACCCCTGGAGGAGCAATCTACACTAGTACGGTTAATTAGTGAGAAATGAAAACAATACTTAATAAAGAGTGCGATTAGTCCCCTTTAGGATCTTTGCGAGGTCTTCAGGAGTTTCGGCACCGCGGTCACGTCCTGAGGTCTTTTCTCCACTTCTTCGTCCTGATGATTTGTGCGTAGGGGGGGAGGAAGATTTTCGAGGGTTGGCTATCGTTCAGACAACAAATGACATTCCCTATGAACTCGGCGAAAACCGTTCAGTTGAAAGTGAGGAGAATGCACCACTGGGTGCATCCTGCCAAAATATTGTGTCTAATTTGCTCATTTTGTTTATTTCACAGGTGCAAATGAGATTGTAAAGATAAAAAAATAAATAAAACATGTCGAGGTTCATTTAATAACATACACGTGTCAGAATCTACAATGAACTCTTATTATGGGCTTCAAATTGTCCATTAACAATTAATTGACTTGTAATTAAGAACTAATTTCAAACTACGCTATCGAGCGAGCACTTTCATACACTAATTTAACTCTAAATATAGCCAGTCGAGGAAGAGGAGTTGGTGAGAGAGTTCTACAGATGCTAGATTCAATAAAATTTTCACTCTCTGGGGTTTTTACTCACAACCCTTAGGGTGACATCAGATAATCGTCCCATTTATCGTAGAATTGGGCTATGTATTTCAAAATTAGTTATTATATTCAAATTGTCTATTCATTTTGGTCGTTAAAGCTTTATTATAAAATTCGACTTATGGATAAGCTGGTGGTTGCACCGATATTTCAACTGCTTTGCTGTGAATAATGTTGCCGTTGTACTAAAGTTAAATATATTATTTAAGTACAATCCAAATATTTCAACCACAAAAGTAGATCAGTCGGAGGCGTTTTAGAGAGTGCTATTTAGTCTGTAGGAAGTGTATTGCGATAGACTTTGAAAAAGGCATCTAACAAGCAAGTTCACAGAGAATTAATGATCATGGAATGGGATAAAGTGAGCAGAGTCGGTAGCAAGTTAAGGGATGAAATTTAGGCACAACAGGATCAGTAACAAAGAGTGAAGGGACGAAATTCCACTCTTCGTCCAGAATTCATTTGTGGAAATGTAAGTAAATTCGTAAGTCGTATCATAAGAGGAGAGGAGATGTTCTTACTGGACCTTGAAACCAGAGAGGGCCAAGGATGTGCATCAAGTAAGAAGGAAGAATAAGGTTTAAAAAAAGATATATGAGAAATCCTAATGCTCCGAAATATGTAAAAGTGAATGAACTAATCTACTACAGTGGCCACCTCGGGGTAAATGGAGAGAACTACTTATCCTTTGGTTCCTCATTCTTGCAAGTTGAATCATTCATAAATGAAATGACGTCGAAAGGTGTTTGTGTTACTATAACCTTTGTAGTAGAAATCTGTTTATTTCTGCCTAGTTACTTTATTATAAGCACATCGTATTTGCAGATAATTATATAGAAACTGTAGAATTAATAATGTTATTTTAATAAATGGGTTGCTTGTTCTCGCACTTTCTTTAGAGTTTTAGTTAACTATTGGCTCTGTCTCCTAGTGATGGCTTAGGTTGCAGATCCCTCTCTCTCCCTATAACAGAGGTAAACGGATACGACCGACAATAAGATGATTGAATTGGGAAAAATGTAAATTCAGAAATTTATTATTTTGTTCTTTTGAAATTTATTATAATCCATATTGACTCATTTATCGTTCAAACCTAATAAGAGAAATATTAATATTTGAAAAAGGGAAGGGATATGAAGATAAAAAATATTATTGAATAAACTTACAGTGATATTTATAAACGGAAACCAATATAACAGATAATTAAATATTTATTTTAATTCATTATTATATATTCGTAATACTTTACTTCTTTTTTAAAATATTGACTTTATTAAAAATTGCTTAATTACATTTCTTGGCAGCTATATAAGAATCTATACTCTGCAAACTACTGCCGCAAATTAATTTTTCAAAATAAAATATAAGCAGAAATTATTATTATTCATTTTCCATTAATGTATTTGAATTTTTTTTTAATAATTTAATTATTGTTATTTACAACTGTGTACAAATATATACAAGTAAAGTTGCTGTAGGTGACATAGTGACATGATACAAACATGTGAAGAATCTATCCATTGATAGAACTCCAATAACATTCTCCTCAACATCTCCGGTCCCTCCGGTGAATTTTTCTAAGTCCGATACCGCCTTTCTCAGATCCTGGGCAGTTGCCGTGGGAACCTTGATCTATTCCAGCGTTGTGGCCTGAAATTGCGCTAAAGAGACTAATGGTTGAATCACCTGCGGAGGTGGGTTGCCAGCTGCTAAAGCTTGGTTGACTGCAGCTTGAGTTTGGTTGTTTTGGTTCATATTCTCTAGATTCAGAACTCCTTTTCTCACTAATCCGTTACTGGTCATAATTCAAAGAGAACAATGAAATTTTTTTTTCTTTTAGACGGAAAATTAATCCGGTATCTAAAGTTTCCAGGTTTCGGCACCAGTTAAGTATCGCCGAAAGCCAAATGTCTAAAAAGAGAAGAAGGAATAAGATCTAACACGTGTGAACTGCTGTAACATACTATATTTTATTGGGTTCGGTACATCTCTTTCTATACATGCGATCAGCTGATCTCCTCAGTCAGCTGACATCGAAGTAACAGCTGACTAAGGCTGTAACTTATATATTATAAGTTTGCTGTAAGTGATATTATGACATGATACAAACATGTGGAGAATCTACCCATTGATAGAACTCCAAAAATATTTCTAAAGGAGATCTCGAGGCCATCTTCTTTTATGACGCCTAAGAGAATTATTAGGTAATGAAGGAGAAGCCAGGTTAGAAACAAGAAGTTTCATGGAAGGAATGGTATCTGGTTCTGGCCAAAACGGCAACATATGGAACATTAAGGTTCTGATGGATGACTTGATTTGTGACAAAGTAAGGAGCATTAAAGATTTTACGAAGGATTTTGGACTGTAAGGATTGGATTCGGGAAGAATTTGATGGTTTAGTGGAGCCCCAAAGCTCAACTCCGTAAGTCCAGATAGGACTTACAATAGTCATGTAGATCAGTCTTTTGTAATGGATTGGCAATTGAGACCGTTTGTCTAGTAAATGTTGTAATAGTCGGAATCGACGAGCAGTTTCTTGTTTTTTTAGTCTTGTATGAGGATTCCATGTCACTCGTTTGTCCTGATGTAGTCCTAAGTAACGGATCTGTTCGACAGGAATAAGAGGGATATTATTAAAGGATACTGTAGGGCAAGAAGTCATGGGTTTACGAAGAAGGGTAAATGTGATTTGGTGGGATTTATTGGAATTAGTTTTAATCCTCTAGTTTTGGCACCATTCTTCAAGGGTGGCGATGTTCGCAAAATTAAAATACAAATTAGGCCTCTTTTTATAAATAAATTTCTTGATATTGATTTTGTTGTTTCTTTATGACATTAAGTTTCTGAAAAGAAAATTATGAACGAAGGAAGCAAATTAAAAAACTGTAAATGAATAAGTTCCAAAAATAATCTATATGAATAGTAAATATCCTCATGTTCCTCGTAAGTGGTCAGCAAATCTCGTTCAGATGTTTGTTCGCAAAATTGTTTGTAAAGAAATTAAATGTCCATGTAACTTAAATATAAATCGATTAAAATAATTTTGGTATATTGAAAAACCTGACTTTACCATTTTTTTTTCTCCTGCACTGCAATCATATACAAGAATAGTTTATATGTATGTTGCATACATACTCCATCCAAAACAACATACCTTACTCGTATAAAAGAGTTTCCTCTAGCCCAGAGTGTGTCTTCATCTGCCTGGATCTGATTGAGAATTCTCTAACTAACTCAAATTCAAACTAGTGTCGCTTTTATCACCTCTGAATCCAGGCTGGTTAATTAATTAATCCATGCCTTCTAAAAAAAAATATTAAAACCAAAGCAAATTATTAATAAAAAATAAAATCAGACAATTACTAATGAAAAAAATTAATCTATATTAGTCTATAAGACTAACTTTTTAAAAAAATAGTTTAAATATATTGAATTTATTTAGATATTTAAATGGAACAGACAAAAATTAGTTAAACCGACCTGCACGGTAGGGTTCAAAGTTGGCCTATTAAAATAAATAAATTTATTTAATCTTGTATAGAACAGGACAAATCATCTTTAGCACCAAAAATGTGTATGTTTTGAATTAACTAATTTGAAAGGCAGTATAATTTAGTTTGCTATTCAGAGAGTATATTAAATATTTTAGAAAAACTCTTGTGTAACATTTATGAAATTAAAAAAATCTTTATTCATTTCTAGATTTAATGAATAAAAGTAATAATTATTGCGATGGACATTGATATAGTGCTCAGAAAAGATAAAGAAAGTATTTATTTAAAAAAATAATATATACCTTAACTATTGTTAGTAGTTAACATTTTAAACATCGCAAATGATTACTAGAAGTATTAAATGATTATTGTAACGAATAATTATTGCAAACTGCACCAGTACAGAGCTGGGAACGAACTAACTGCCCAACAATGTTCGACATGCACGGACTTGTCGAGTCCAAAGTTCAAAGTAGGTATATTATAATAAATAAATGTATTTACTTGCCTGACTAGGATATTTGTTAAACATGTATGTACATCTTATAAATTCGTATATTTAGAATTAACAAGTTTAAATGACAGTATAATTTATTTAATATTATTTTAAACACTTAAAAAAAAGTAATGATAGCTATTGTAATTATTGCTAATGGAATAAATAGAGAGTAGGGATTGGACAAAGACATTATTATTTATTTAGAAAATTAATATATACCGTTAAGATCATAAGTA
Organism: Halyomorpha halys; assembly: GCF_000696795.3. Taxonomy (NCBI): domain Eukaryota; kingdom Metazoa; phylum Arthropoda; class Insecta; order Hemiptera; family Pentatomidae; genus Halyomorpha; species Halyomorpha halys. The sequence continues at coordinate 1,154,647 of NW_027109179.1, forward strand.
GTTAACATCTCAAGTGATTTCTAGAAGTTTAAAACGATTGCTATAAGGAATAATATTCCTGAAGTGCGTCGGTACAGAGCTGTGACTAGACTGAGGCGGAGTGCAGTATGCGACCTGCACGGACCTGTAGACTCCAAAGTTCAAAATAGCCTTTATTGAAATAAATATATTTATTTCTCTTCTAACTAAATAGAAAAATTCTTTGAGAATAGATTAATTTAAAAGGCAGCATCATTTATTCAAAATTTAATATAAACATGCATTTTATAATATATACACACATATAAATTACACTATAGAGAAACTTTTGTCTTACGTCTAAATAATTATTCATTGTGATTTTTAGACGTACATCTTATCTATTGAATTCCTATAATAATTATTATTATTATTGAAGTTACATTAAGCATTGATTAATTATTTTTTTATTTAAAAATTTAATTCATACCACGAACTCTGTAGAGTTTTTTGATATATTCAAATAGTATAGCAATCATTATTCTATATTAACTTTAACAGTCCGTTAGTGACATTTCCCTTGGTACTCTTCGCTCATCTCAAATTAACTTTTTAGGCCAACCCGTGCACATAGTAGCTAAAATAAATATTCATTAAAAAAAAAAAAAAATTGTTCTCGCATCTAACAAAACTAATTATATATTTCATATTAATATTTACAAGTGAAAACAATTATAAAACCATACAACCTAAATAGCAACCACATTTATAAATTTATCGTGCAATAAAATTATCCGTAAAATTGACGTTATAATAAATTGTTACAAGTTCATAGTTTGCACCAAATGCATAACCTCTTTATCAAATACGACACACGAAGTTAGCAAAATGCTAAGTATTTAATAAAAATTCAGTAAATGAGTCGTAAATAAAAGAATCAAGTTCTACCTACGATAATTGTTATAAAATAATGAATAAGATACACTTTATCGAAATGATTATATGATGTATTAAAACAACATTCTTTTAAAGTTTAAATAAAAAATAAAAATTGAAAAGAACTCCTTCATAAAGGTTCTGACATTTCTTGAAAGTTATGTCTTTGACTAGATTTTCTGCAATTACATAAGTTACTTTGCTAGAGGTTGAGTTTGATTCATTGTACATTCATTTATTCATTCTATTAATCATTTATTCATTGCAGCTATGGTTAGATAAAGCCAGAAAAAGCTAAAGAAACATTTTTAAAAAAAAGCTTTTTTTTTAACTAGGTTTCAGACAATCTTTGTCTTTAGAAATCATACCAGAAGTGGAATCTTTAATCAAACTTTAGATTACTGAAATATTTAAATTATTCATACATCAATGTAGAACTTTCTGGGAAAATAGACAAATAACAAAAAAAATGTATTTAAAATCTAGACTAGTAATTATACATAGTTTTCATTAAAATAATCCAAAATTAGGGTGAAGTAACTTCCTTTTTTTCCTGACTCTTGTACTAATAGTTAACACCACTTGATACCCAAGTGGTGGTATTCGGACAGAATTACGTTGGAGGCAGATTTAAAGACTTGAAGCTAGAATGTTGAAGAAGGACAAGCATCACCACCTGCAGCTATCCATTCACCCAGATAAATAATCATATATAATGTAAAGATATGTTACTGCAAAACCATCTTTCTGAATCATGGTTATAATATTATATTATTAATCGCTATATTAATTTGTAAATAAATACTTAGTACATTTATGTAGCGTTGAGGCTTTCATTGCCCAATACCACTCTCTAATATATTCAATCGAACTAATATTTTATGAGTGTATCTACTTGGTAAACAGGCTAAGTGCTTTTGGAAATGTAATCAAATAAAAATGTCTTAGTGGCTCATTTAATTATATTAATGTAAATAATACAGACATGAATATTCTCTCTGTAATAAGACATTTATTTATTTATAATGGTTTGTTAATTATGATGACATAATTAACAATATTAATATATAACAATAGCCAGTGGTCAAACCAACAGGGGTGGTATTAAAATAAACCTTCTCAAATAAATAAATGTTCAACAGTCCAATTACGGTGAAACTAGTGGATGGATTAATACAATAATTTAAGAATAAAATATTATAATTAGGAATTAGATTTAAATTTTAGATGTCATTAAAATTACTACTCTTGTGAAAATAATTGTTATAAACTACTTTATGAAATGTTTGATTTAACTTGTTTAATTTAACTAGCTTTAATTTGAGTACTTCAAGACATCTGTACGCCTTATGTTTTTTGTAGATATAGGATTCTCCAAATAAATTAGCTAACTACTGATTTGTCAGTACATTCTTTATGAAATGTTGCTGTTAAAAAAGCCATATAACTAGAACTATTGAACGTAAATAGCCCTATTATGGCTCATATTTTAGGAAATATAATCTGCTTTAAATGATGTTTTCTGAGGCTCTTTAGTGGTTTTGGTAGTTCTAAAGATAAAAATATAAAATAAATTATACAAAAGAATATTAGTTAACTGAATAAAAATATATTGATGTTTTGATTTATTATGCAGTGTAATATAATCAGTAATTATGTGAACGTAGAAATTTATATAAAATCTTGATAAGACATATTTTCAGAGTTCACCCTTATGCCACCTTTCTTCAGAGCGTCTACTATGGTGGCAGAAGCTTCCTGGGCAAGGCCGAGAGCCCGTTTAGGCCTGGCGCTAGAGGCGTAGACCCCTGTCATCAGCGTAGGCTGCAACCACTGCTCCTCATGTTCCAGGGACACAATCGACGCCGTGAAGATTACAAAGAGCAACGGTCCCTGTTTACATCGGGACCTGCTCGTGCTATACTGCAGGTGTCCCGAATGTAATTTTATGATTATAATTAATGTGTGGAAAAAAGGGGGGCCCGAAAATTGTGATACTTTCCGCTAATTAGCAACATGCATATATTTCTTTTAATTTATAAGATTAATTCCCTGGAGGGGCAGTTATGGTTAATGTGTTAGTTCAGTAATCTTTATCTATAGTAATATGAAACAGAATATTGGGGTCTCATAAATTTATCTGGTGACGTCTTCGCCGCCGCGGTGACGTATCCTGGTCGCTTCCCTCGTCTAGGTGCTGTGCTTATCCTTACCAACCTTACCATTACATTCGTTGAGAATGTGAGGACACTGTGGGCACACACACTATCTGCCGCAATAAGCCATGGTGTGACTATATCGCTGGCACATTCTGCATTGTGCAGGACACCCACCTTCTTTAAAGATGGTAACCCTGTAGTCGATAACCGGGATCGATTGAAAGGTGATGAGATTGACCGTGTGGTCAGTAATTACCTGAATCAGATCCGTATTATATCTCAGACCATCTTCATGCCTCTTTGTGAGCCGGCGGGCCATTTTGAATCCCGGCAGGTGACGTAAAAATTCTTCAATTATATCCTCAATGGGATGGTCCACCTCAAACCCATAGAGGACAAATTTTCTCGAGCGCTTCGTTCCACGGGGCGCAAATGCGTGGTATTGCACCTCTTTGTGCAGATTTAGCAGCTGTGGCCTTATGGTCAGTCACCGTTTGTAAATTGATTCGTGTTTGGTCCTGTGAGGAGTTTGTCCAAAATTGTTTCACATTTATACTAAGAAGCATCTCCTTGACTGACGTCTGTGAGACGGCAGGGGATATTATTATTGGTGGTGGCCTCTTAGGTGCTGAAGTGGCAGCTCGAGGAACAGTGTCAGATCGTTCATCCAGATCCTGGGAAGGATTGGCACCCTTGTATCTCTCAGAGATAGGAGTGTGGGAGACAGATAGTTCCCTGTGTCTAAAGGCTAGACTGTAGTCCATGTACCGTCACTGTTGTCACCAACACTTTCTGGTCGATTTCGCTTCAGTAGCCGTGGGTCCTCAAGAGGGGCTGTAATTGGTTCATTATCGACTGTCATGTGTTCATCTCCGGATGAGTCACTTTGATCGGAAGGGCTACTAGGCGAAGAGCCTTCCATATCTAAATTATCACTAACACTTTTAGTTTATAATTTATAGAAAGTTAATAGATAATTAAAGTTAATTGTTAATTGATTCTCACTACACAATAACTAGTACAATTAATGTTTTTTTAGATGTTAATAGTTTTAAATTGCACCGGTCACATTTTAACACTTTAAATAAATTAAATGTACCTTTAGAGTCCAGACGAGAGCTTTCGCTAGAGATGTCACAGACGCTGGGAGCTGATCGACTGCAACGCACTAACCACCAGCACAAACCAACAACAGGGAAGTTGTTTTCAATGTTTCCTCCTCGGCTGCTGCTGGGGAAATATTAGACCTGCAAAACTATATATTTTTTTCAGTTGTAGGTAACCGGAACGAAAGTATAGAACATGAAGGTATCGGAACATATGTTATAAAGTTAGTACATAGTTAATTCATATTTATCTATTTGGTCGTTTCATAAGAATCGTCAGTTTTTACGGGAAAGGGTTATTTAGTTTTTTCAAGTCAATTCTTTCAAATAAAAGTTATTTCATTAGTTAGTTTCAAAATTGAAATTAGTCCCTTCTTCATGAAATATTCTTTCATTTGAAACCTCATTTGTTAACATCCATCGCCTCTGAGGGCCGGCAAAGGGATTAGTGCTGTAATATGTATATCTACGATAATATAACATCTATTCAAAAAAAGCGTGAAAAAGTGTGCCTCTGGATGATGTATTACAATAATAAAGGATAAACCAAATTAATGGTGGACCCCAGCTGGTGTTGAGAGGGTTAATCTAGTTTTTCCATTGTCCTTTACTAATGGATTCTAAAACAAATTTATATTTCCCAACCTTAAACTGTTATTGAACAATTGAGAGTAACTTTCTTGTACGAATTATATTAAAAAATGAAATTATAATTTCTAAGTCTATTTATTACTCCTGTATACTAAAGACGTAGTGTGTCTAAAAGATAGCCCTTGTAATTGTCATGTAGATCAGTCTTTTATAATATATTAGAAATTTAGACCATCTCTCTAGTAAATAGTGTAATAGTCAGAATCGATGAGCAGTCCTGTCTTTTCAGTCTTGTATGAGGATTCCATGTCAGTCGTTTGTCCAGATGTAGCCCTAAGTAACGGATCTGCTCGACAGGAATAAGTGGGGTATTATTAAAGGATACTGATAGTACAAGAGCCCAAGAGGATAAAAATTTTTGATTACTTTAATGAAAATTATGTATAATTACTAGTCAAAATTCATGATTCTGCCAAGTATAAGTAGGGGGAATAAAAAATGGCAGCCGTTTCAAACCGATAAAAAAAAACAATTTTCATTCGGAGCTCTATATTTCAAAAAGTAGGAACAACACAAGAAAACCTAAGAGAATGTCAATTAAAGAAGAGCAAATTTGTTAAATATGAGCCCTAATAGAGTTATTTACGTTAAATAGTTTTCGAGATATAGCTTTTTAAAAAGCTACATTTCATAAAAATGTTGTATGGGACGAACTGAAAGATCAATAGTTAGTGAAAAATCTATATCTCAAAAACCACTTGACGTACAGATGTCTATTAGCACTCAAATTAAAGCTAGTTTAATGAACTATAAAGTATTATATGATGTTTATCTTCGTAGGAGTAATAGTTTACATGAAATGTGTTAAAATAAATTGATTTATAGTTGTTCGAACAAATTTTCATTTGCCAAATTTTTATTCATATGTGAATATCATAAATACTACTACCCCTATGAAGATAAGTGTCATAAACTACTTTATAGTAAGTTAAATTTGCTTTATTTTGAGTGTTGGCAGACACATGTGCGTCTTATGGATCTAGAGATATATTTTTTCAAAAATCCAACATTTTATACGAACTACTATAAATTAACATTTTGTGAGTTTATTTTGTCAAATACGATAAAAACTACTACTCCTACAAAGATAAACATAATGAACTATTTTGCAGTAGATTTACCTAGCTTTGATTTGAGCGCTAGCAGACATCTGTACGTCCAATGGTTTCTTAAAAGAAGTATTTCATAAATCAAACTTATTGTCCGAACTACTATAAATCAATATATTTTAGCAAATATCATGAAAACTACTATTCCTACGAAGGTAAAGATCATAAACTTGTTTATAGTCCATTAAACTACCTTTAATTTGAGTGCTAATAGACATCTGTACGTCTTATAGTTCCTGAAATATAGATTTCTCAAAATAAATAAGCTAACTACTAATCTTTCAGAAGATTTTTTGACAACATTTTTCTTTTTAAAAAGCTATATCTCAGCAAATTTGCTCTTCTTTAAATAATGTTCTCTTAGATTTTCTAGTGTTTTTGGTAGTTTTTAAGATATAGAGTCTGAATGAAAAATTAATGTTTTTTTAAGGTTTTGAAATAGGCGCCATTTTGTATTTCCCCAACCTATACTTGGCAGACTCATCAAGTTTGATTAGTAATTATACATAGTTTTCATTAAAGTAATCAAAAATTGGAGTGAGATAATTGCCTTTTTTTCTTCCCGGATCTTGAACTATGTAGGGCAAGAGGTCATGGCTTTACGACGAAGGGTTAGTGTTATTTGGTGAGATATATTGGAATTAATTTTAATCCTCCAGTTTTGGCACCATTTTTCAAGGGTGGTCATGCGGGATTAAAAGGTTTCGGATACGAAGTCTAAACTTAAATAAAATATTGAAAAATGAGAATCTCAACATTTTTTGTGTTTATTTACTCCATTATTCTTTCTTTGCTTCTTCAAGATGGCACCTGTGAATTTTTTATTTCAAACTATTGGAAATGGTAATTTTATATACTTGTGGGTGACTTACACAAGTTAAGTAGTGGGGAGGAGGAACCGAACAGTAGTTTTACATTTACACATATCGAAAGCGGTAAATTAAATTAATTAGTTAGTTTATTTATGATATTAAGACTGTCTTAAGACTGGTTAATATTGTTTAAATAAATTTAAAAAAATTACTCTCAAAACATTTGTTATTTTTTTATAAGTCCGACGTTTTGGACATTTGTTAGTTACCTTCCCAGGAGTACATACGAGACAGCGCATGTTTCCTTCACAATTGTAATTTACATTAATTTTTTTTGTTTCATTTATTTAAAAGATTATTTCCAGTCTCAATAGATTGTGCTAACAACAATAGTGTTTATTATTTCTCAACTGACATAAAACACTAAGTTCTCAAATCTTGTTATGACATAAATTATCTTTTTTGTCACTAGGATTAAATTACATCATAACTTAATTATGAATCAATTTTAATAAAAGATATTCAATTCGTCTCCATCCACAACTCTTGAGGAGTGGGCTGTATACCATATTCCCGAAAGTAGAGGGAACTAAAATGAAACCTAATAGGACTTACTACCCTAGTTATATTCTAGTCGAGGCATCCTGACTATAAAAACTCTTATATCATGAATAAGCTTCATCAAAAATAACTACCCTGAAGAAATAAGAGAAGAATTAAAGAACCTTAAAATTTCAGATAGCATAAAATCATACAAGGAAACACTGAAAAATCTTGCTAATATTGGAAGAGGAAAAAAGAGGGGTATGAAGTGGTCCAAAGAAAGAAAAGAAAGGCAGTCGAGGATCATGAAGCCTAATCCATGACATTCGCGTGGTTTCTGGTTTATTAAATCCTATTACATGTCCAAAATTTTGGCCATCCCGACCACTTCATCAAGGATAATCTTAGTTCAAGTTGGACTGCTTCACATTATTAATAGAATTCTGGAGGCTATTTTGTCCAGGTCAAAATTAGCCCATATTACGTTCAATTATGAATTATATTCTGTGCAAGTATATGACACATAGTGAAAGAGAGAAACGGGGAAAGAATATCTGGTATAAACTGTAATATAATATCAAATTTAGGCTGGAAAGACTTGCTGACGTCATGCCAAGACTTGCTGATTGCTGACGCCATTGTTCGAAAGCATAGCAATAAGCAGTGAATAGAGCTCGTGTCCGCGCCAGTTGACTTGGAGTGCTGTTCAAGCCGATACAAATCGCTACTTACCACTCATCCGCTTTTAAATTCATATAATTTCCAAACGTTCTACTCATTATGAGTGAATCGTTATTGCATTTACATGTTTCTAATATTCTTTTCAGATTGCGGTCATAAATGAGATTATTAAGATTCTTCATTTGAATGTGGTTGGATTCTTATTTAATTCATTGTATTATTAAACTTTTTCTACAGAAAGGAACAAATTATCTAATCCGAAAGCTATTATTTATTGTAATATTATTGATCCGTGACTCATATGATTAGGCTTTACCAAATAAGTATAAATGTGTTCTAAATAATTTGTATTATTTAAAATTCTTTGTCTTAGTTGTTTTCTCATTTTTCTGCCATTTAATTCCTTTACTTACCTATGTTCATTACAACTTATATTTATACAAATATATTTTACTTTTTATTTCTCGTATTTATTTTTTTAAATTTACTTTTCCATTTTATAGATACTGGAAGTCATGTAGGCAAAAGTGTAGCGTAACGGAGAGTGCGGTGGTGG
>NW_027109179.1:1164042-1181168 GCF_000696795.3 Halyomorpha halys
TATTATTCCAATATTTAGCGTAAAGTTGTCACGTCAGGCGCGTTTCCCACACATTTTTTTCTTTTTCCTTTTGTTTCGTAATTATTATATATATTTTAATAAGGCTTTTCCAATTTTTTTTAATAAGTATATAAATATATTTATAATTGTATTTACGTATTATTTTCTCTTTTTCAAGAAAAAAAAATTATTTATTAATTAAATTGTAGGTCACGTTTCGGACATTTATCTGACATCTAGTCCAATCTATAATTATATCAGTAGAATTAGTTCTTCTTAACCATTTACATTCAGTTCTACAATTGTAAAATTCTTAACTATATCTCAAACTGCCTATTCATAACAATTATTGTATAAAGTTAGAAAAGCTAATTATTAATATAGGTATTGTTATGCAATCACCTTAAATGTTCCCTTTATGAAATATGTCTTGATTTTTAAAAAACTGTCATGTTTTCTCCCTTATATAAAAACACAATTGTTGCTTCACTTGTTTTAATTTTTTTTATTATTTTTTTTATTTGTAATTAAACAAGATTATTAGGGCCGCCCGTAGCTCAGTGGTTAAGACACAGTCTTACCAATTTTATGTCTTTTGGCAGTGCTGGTTCGAATCTGGCCTAGAGCGTTGCCTTTTTCATTGAGTGGCGGTCCAATCAAATGAAAAAATAGGACTGGAAATAGGAAATCAAATGAAACCCCCATCCATGGTTAGGTAGTATAGGACTCCAATGGTTTTTACTTACATTTTTTACTTAGTTAAACCTTAAGGGACGTGACGGCCGTGCGGATCGGGGCGCAGGTCCCAGTGCGCTCGGTTCGGAACGTTTTGGGTTCGATTCCCACCTGTGGCAATTAAACATTTATTTTTCGGCGGTCCCGAAGCATGAATCTTGACACTCATCTTGGTTAGTATGCGACGGCAACCTAGGTAGCCGTAAGGCCTGGCAAAAAGACCCACAGACCCACTTGCTGGATTTGTTCCTCCTATCAAATACCAGCACTAACTGAAATGTCATAGCTACTAAGAAAGATACAAGGTTTTATTCTTTATCGATAGACAAAGCACTTACAGCACAAGTAAGATTCAAATATATTGATTTTTTTGACACTCAAGTATTCTGAGATAAGAGCTGTTTAATCTAATAATGCATAAAAGATATTTGAATATTTTTATTTTCTAAGATACGAAGTTTTCGATCTAGACCTCGAAAAGGGAAATAGTTAACCTTTTAACCAAGCGGAACGTATAAATACGTCAAACATAAACAATATCGCGTAACGGGTAGGACATATGAATACGTCCTTGAAACATATGTTGCGCCCTGGCGCGACGTATACTTTCGAACGTCAAAGGTATTAGTCATCCATGCACGTTACATACAAAAAAGAAAAAGTCGTTTGGATTGATAACACTTTTTGTTAGAGTGTGTAGAGGAATTCGATAGATAACAACATAGTAAAAACCCAACCAAAGACATCAACAAGTTCTACACCTAAACCATCACGCATAGTTGAAAGGCATTTTCCAGAACAAATAAAACGCGATATAGGAAAAACTAAACCCATAAAATGCCGAGTTTGCTACAAAAGATTAAGAAAGAATATACGTACAGGTGTCTGGATTGTAAGGTATCACTACGTATCAACAAAGCATATTGAACGGAAATAGAGTTTTAAATTTTTTAAACTCAATATTTCTATTTTATTTGTGTCATTTTATTTATTTTTCTGTAATTGTAAACTTTTTTGTTTTTTATTGTGTATATAAATAAAAAATATATATTTTTCGTAATCTTTATAATTTATATTTTTTATGTTTCCATTTCATAGTTGGTATTTTTTTCTATTTGTTTGTAATTTTGTATTTTCCTGTGTGCTTTATACAAATAAACGAAAAAATATATATTTCATAGTCGCTTCATTTATTTTTATCATAAATTAAAAAAAAATATATATGAAATTTCGTCCTCCGGGCGTGACGTACTGACACGTCCTAATGAAATATATCACGCCTGTTATATGCTTTGTAATTAAAAAGGGAATTCCCCGGTTAACAGGTTATATGACAGTATAACAGTATTATAATATAACAGGTTATATGACAGTATAACAGATATATGCTAAGTAGGAAGGGGCGGTATTCCTACTAGACCCGCACGACAGTTGGACGGCTTGTAAGTGTACCTACATTTATTGAAGGCGCGAAATCTTTCCATCAAGGTCAATTACTGTTAGTAGTAGAAAAATCCGATGCATAAAATCGATCTTTTGAAACATACATCTAAAATTATTTTACATCACACTTAACACGGAACGGATTTATGGCATTTCTGAAACTCATACTAATTGAGTAATTTATTTATTATACATCCAATGGACCAACCAGATGACATCTATCAATCGGTGCCAAAATAGCATACATAAATGATAAATATAAATAAGATAATGAGTTAGATACACTTTTGATTATATATATATATATATATATAACAAGATATCTAATATAACAAATACAAAAAAGAATAGAGAATTAAAATTAAAACTAGCAACTAAAGGATACAGAAAAATAAACGATATAAGAATTCGATAAAAGAAGAGTCTGAGTATATAAATATAAATAATTAAACATGCACACAATATAGCTAATTTTAATATATCCGAAATTAGTCCGAATTAGCGTTTAACAAACGCGAACAGAATCTTCGCTCTGTCAATAATACTGAAATCCCGATAAATGTCTAAAAATATGAAACTAAGGGTGTATAATTACTAGCTTTGATATATGGCTACTAGTCCTGGACTCAGCAGGTACTCTAGGAAGCAGAATCGATAGATTTCAACGGAAAGTTCTCGATACAATTACAGGAGCGATCGGGGATCAGAGCCTTAACACATTGAGGAGAAGACAGTTGTAAAGACTGGTTAGTCAATATCTCATATAATGAAAGTAATAAGATTAAGTTGGGATGAACATGTGGCTCGAAGCAATCGATCATGACTTCTCTACATAATAATGAATGCCAGTATAGTAGGCAAGAGACCACCTGGTAGGCCAAAAATCATGGACAGACGAGATCAATGCGGAAGGATGGATAGATGCGAAAGAGCTACATGCAGCGAGTTATTAGCCCAAGATAGGTAGACCTGGAAAAGGCTGGTTCTTGCAGTCAAATGTCTACAAGGTCTGTAAAGCCAACCGAAAAAAAAATTACATGAATGAATCGAGGTCTTCAATAAATTAATTAAATAAAGTAACATTTTTTTTTTTAGCCTAAAACTTCAAAATGATCCATCCTAGCTAACCGTTATAAAAATTCGGTCAAGTTGGATGTCGTGAACCGTGAATAAAAAAACGAAATTTGTTTTCAAATGTTCGAATAGGTTTTTCGAAGAATTTATGGAAAGTTATAATTGAAAAAAATAAAGAATATTAAATTATACGTCAAATGAGTATCATAAACTAATAATTTTTACCAGTGGTGTAGTTGCAAAACATCTACTCCGGTTGTTCCTTATTCCGATAATTGGTTTATTGAGGTCAATTAACAGTACTGTTGTTTGTAAAACATGATACTCAGCACTTCGAGTTCAGTACTTGCTATAGTATAGAGAAAATAATAAATAAATGAAGCAGCACCAGAGTTTCTACAGAAGCCATAGAACGACAAACAAGAAAGTTAGTTTTAGCAAAGGAGTTATTATGTTCTTTATAAAATAATGAGAAACCAATTCCAGTTTCTACACTTTAGTTATACAGTGGTCCGTATATGAAAGAACCTTTTAAAACATTTTTCAAGAAATGTATCAAAGACTGAAAAAAATAAACTACTGTTTGTTAATAATAAAATTTGCTAGTAATCACAAAAGATATACAGATATTTGAAACAGTTAAAAATGCTCAAATTCACGATTGAATTTTAAAAAAAACTGTAAGTTAATTTCAGTAAAAGGATAATGAAAGAATCCTTTCCTTAAGAATTGATTTCAATATCGCGCATATAAGAGTCACCTCTGAGTACTACCATTATTTGAACTCCTTAATCAATTCATACAAAATAATAGGAATTTTTGAATTAAGGTTTAGAAAGAAAAGAAAAAATGTTTCAATTTATATACAATAACAGCAGGATAGCATAGTGAAAATATTGATATTTCAATATTGTAATATTATATTTTTAATATAAGAAAGCAGTGCTCTAATATTGTTTCCAAAATCCAAATTAAATATAGTAAAAAATAATAGATTTCTATTATCTATACTTACTGAGTTCACATAGCTGAAATATTTTACAATATTTAATCCTTTCACTTTCTTGAGACTGATTTTTATTGTAAATAAAATAATATTATGTCTTTAAATTTAGAACATTTCGACAACCCGGCTATCCTCGAGAATAATCTTAATTATAAATTTACACCTCACATCCGACATTTTAAAAACTTTTTCCAAGCTATTCTTACCTTTCATTTATTCCAGACAAATCATATTAACACTCTATAATAGTTTAAAGTTAATCTGTTATTTAAAGTCTTAAAATTTAATGGAAAAGTAGCAAAATAGTGCGATTTGACAGAAATTAATGATCTGAGCAGGATACATTGCAAAACGTTTCTAAATTATTGGATGTGCGGTGAAAATTTATATTTAGGATTTTCCTTGAAGATGGCCGGGTTGTCGAAAAGTTCCAGATTTAAAGAAATAATAAAGAGTGTTTTGGGACTTAATATACAATTAGATACAAACTATTTTATTCAAAGATTATTTTACAATATTTAAAAAAATCAAGAGGTGACAGAATGATATATAATTTCCAAAGAGTTTAATATTAAAAAATTATAAAAAAGTTTATAGTTTGTGTTTACTTTCTATATCTTAAAAAGCTTTGATATAACGACTGCAAAATACATTATATCTTTTCTCAATGATATATTACCAATAGCATGTATACGCCTTGACTGTGAACTATCGTACAGTGTCCGTTATTGCAGCAAAAGTTTTAGCCACTACTAAGGTGTAAGTATTTGATGTTTTCAGTCGTGGCAGAATTTACTGTCGTGTCAGTAATGTCTGGGTGATCGTTAATAGTACACTGGGCCTGGCGTGATCGTTAATAGTACAAGTAATCAGAGAAGCAACTGTCACGTTAACTAACTACTAGTAATAATATAACTATTAATAACTGCCTGTATAGTTCCCCATTAAACTTAAATATGCCGTTTTCACAGCATAATTTTATGCCCTCTAAAAACAAATTTTTATTTTTTATATTTGGGTCTAATTTAATTTTCTCCCATTTTTCATCTATAATTTTATAAACCTGTTTTAGTGGTATATTTGTAAATAATAAAACAGCATCATAACTTAACATGATTTCATCCTCTTCTATTTTAATTTTATTTAGTTTTTCTTTTGCCTCTATTACATTAATTATATCAATATTTTTATCTTTATAAACATTTTTAAAACTATCTTTAAAAAAATTTGATAAGTTATATAATGGTCCATTTATACCATTTATAATTGGTCTAAGTGGTTTTCCATCTTTATGCAGTTTCACTAAACCATACATCCTTGGATGATTACATTTATTATTTATTAAGTTTTTTAATTCGTTTTCCGTTATCATTTTATTTTTATAGAGCCTTTCTACATATTTTTTCACTTGTTTTTTAATTTCATTTAAAGCAAAGATAAAATGCAATTTAAAATAAAAAATATATTAATTTTAAAACAAGGCAGACCTGTGTGAGTGGGAGGTTATAAATGTTTTGTTATATGGTGGTGTATTTTATATTGTTGATAATCTTATAGAGAAAAATAAATGTTAATGTTTTTAAATTTTAAATAAATAGGTAACTAGACTTAAGCTTAGTAAGCTTATTAATAATAAATATGACTTTTTAATAATTGACTGTTGGAATAGGTTTTGAACTTATAATAAAGACAACGACCTGGGCAGAATAGCCTGCAATAGAAATTGTAAATTAATGTGAGGAAGAGTTTGTATTGAAGGAATGTTATATTAAATAGTGAATAATGATGTTGTAAATGTTTAAAAATGAAGATATAATATAAGCTGTTAAATATTTAGATGTCCTTGAAGATGACTAGAATGGCCAAAACGATGTATATAAAAAAATTATATTTTTTGTCTCAATGATATATTGCAGCAAAAGTTTTAGCCACTACTAAGGTGTAACGATTTGATGTTTTCAGTCGTGGCGTGATCGTAAATAGTACAAGTAATCAGAGAAGCAACTATCACGTTAACTACCATATTTGACTGTCATATGTATACGCCATGACAGTGTACTGTTACAATCTTTCAGCCATACCAAATGTAATGACGATAGGCGGGAAAACATTGTTCCTATATATTTGCTCAAAAACAAACTTTTATCTGCCCCGGGCACCAAAAATGAATTCATCCCTAAATACATTCATCATATAAAATAAAAAATAAATCTATACCTATTTTTCATCAATAACAAGCTAATCTTCAGAATTATGACGTAATCATTGTTTTTTTTATGAAGCAGTAAGGGAGATAATCATCGTATCGAAATAATAGTCCTGGCGTAACGACAAAAATCATCCATTGGAAATAATAGCTCTGTTCGTACGACTAGTTTTGACCGCCAAAATTTTAAAAGGCATGCCCAGTAAAGGTTTTTGAAATAGAAAAACCGTTGTGACAGATTCGAATCTGACAGATTTTGACAGTCAAAAGTGGTAGCTGAAACAAATCTATAATAGTGTATTTAATAAGGTAACCTTATTGTATAGTACAATGGTTGTACTACTTCCAAATTTGATTTTATTATCCTCTATGTATAACTTAATAAAATAAATATTAACTTATTAATAAATCAAAAATTAGTATCCAATTCTGTCTTAACACTTTATTTTTCACTAGTCCAACGTTTCGGCCATTCTAGCCATCTTCAAGGACATCTAAATATTCAACAGATTGGACTAGTGAAAAATAAAGTGTTGAGACAGAATTTGATACTAATTTTTGATTTATTAATAAATAATTACCTTGTCTCGAAAAATTTTGAAATAATATAATTAAAATAAATATTAACTTTTTCTACAATTTGTGGGCATAATTATTTTCGAGGAAACAAATAATTCCTTCCCTATTAACCACAAAAATTTATTTTATGTCACTTGCCAGTTTATAATTATTATTTATAGTTTATTTACAGAATTATTTATACTAAGCTAATTTTTGGATAAATATTTTTTTTCAATTGTACATGTTTTAAAATTGTTAACAAAGTATTCCAGACTAAGAATAAAAGTCTTTTTATATTTTAATAGTACAAGAGTGAGACAATATGATCGAGTTTGTTTACCAACTGACTTTTAAACCGATAAAGCAAAACAACAACAGATGGTTGGAGTGCGGTAAAATAAAAATTAAATATTAATTAAACTATTTAATGAGAGCTACCGTTTCGCAAATCTTTGCAGGGCTTAATCAAGGCTAAACAAGATAGAACCTATTAGAATAATGTAACAAAGTCAGATAATGGAGAAGTGGAATGAAAGTACACTAAGGTGTGATAATGGCTAAATATGATTTAATATATGTGAAAATTTATATAAAAATGAACAAAGTAAATCTTTAATAAAATAAGATTCATATAATAAGTACATTCAAAATTATAAATAAAGAAGAAATACAAAAAAGGTATTAGACAAATAATGAAAACGGAAATAATAACAAATAAAAAATGTATAGTAGATAGGACAGAAATATCAAAATCCAGTGCATCCTAAAAGATATAAATACAGAAGAGGGGGTATAATAAATAATGGCGAGACAGCATGGTAAGAATAAAATAAAGTTTTAATATGGTAAAAATGTACACCATACTGAATCCATGTAAGCACGAAAATGAAGCTGAAGGCGGATGAGGAGACAACCAGAATAGAGGAGTTAGGGGATTGACGGTTAAATACATTTAAAAATATATACAATTATATTCTTTACTTTAACATTAATTTGTATCTTCTTTTTCTTCTGTACCATCTTCCTTTTATGTATAACACACGGCCAATCATCGATCTCCCCTCCCCCCCCCAAAAAAAAATCATATTAAATGTCACGTATTTATGGTAGTTCGATATGTGTACTATGCAACAGGAACTGTAAACTTCCAAGCGAATACTGATAATACAATAGAACAACCGTTACAATAGCTAACGCTCGAGCTAAATAACTGCTACAGTGGCTGCCGTGACTGTGCAGTGGCTGCCGTGACTGTACAGTGGCTGCTGTGACTGTACAGTGGCTGCTGTGATTGCATCTATCGCGTTTACTACTCCTGTGGAACTGGACTTTTATGAAGTTTTTTCATTAGCAATTCGTTTGTCCGAATAAGGTATAGATATTATTATTATTTAAAAAGTTAATACAATAATTGAATAAGAATATTATAATCTTTGAAATTTTTGGCTGGATACGTTAAATAGGTTCGAGAGAGTTCAGAATGTTCTACTATCGACAACTATTCATCAACCAGTGGAGGAGCTGCAATTGGCTCCTTGCCCTATCCAACTTTTTCTTTAGAACTACTCACAATTAGATATTGAAGCCAAGACAGGCTTGGAGACTAAGTGTTTTAGGCGCTCCAGAACATTATGAAATTCTGACTTTTACTAAATTTACAGCCCTCTATTAATAATAATTGTTTTTACTTTTTAAAAATACAAATACGTTAAGCGTTGAAAAATAAAACAAAAAAAGGTTGTGCGGCGATGAAAAACTCGTTTTCCAATGGTAACAACATTTAAAAAAGTTTTCTAATAAATAAAATATATATAGGTGTACGCATACTTTCACACTTTAGATATATATAGATAGTAACTGAAAAAAGTAAGATTATAAAACTGCAAAATTATAAATTGGGAACGAAATAATTATCAATTATTATATAATTTAATAAGCATGTATCTAGATTTATACTACAATTACATGACTAAAGAAAACAACGAATTTAAATTTAGAAAATAATTAAATATCAGTAAAAAAAGGTAAGTTTGGGACAACTTATTTAACTAATAAAACATAATAATGATATATAAATAAATAAAAAAGAATTATTTGAATTTTAAAAGTGCTGAATAACGATTCTCATATACATAAATAAAAAGATACATTTATTACTTTGTAATTAAATATTTAGCTAAAGATAAGACAAAATAAAATATGAAATATATTATAAAGAATTTAAATAGAAACTATTTCACCCCTGAGAGAACTCTGTCATTAGATGTTTCCTTCTTCTCTTGAGCTCGTTAGAAATCTAAGCAATAACCATACTAGCTGATATAAAATATATAATCTTATGAATAAAGTCTTTTTTTTTTACATACTGGGAGGGTCATCTAGAGGTAACCAACCTATTCTTACTATAATGGGGAATCAATTTTTCGTTCCTTAGGACCACCACAGAAATAAAAGTCAAACCCTCCAGGCCTGATTCGAACCAGCACCACTACAGTCCTGAGACAGTTGCTTAACTGGATCCACTACAAACTGCCTATCAAGAAAGTCTATACAGTGCCCATAATTGATGAAGCTGTATACTTAATAATGAGCATATGTAAGTAACAGTTAACGTAATAAGTAATTACGTTGCCCCACTGAAAACAATATCTTCAGTTTTACGGTTAAGATTTAGCTATCCCTAAGATTATTTTAAGCATAAATAGTACCTGCTAAGAACTAACCCTACAGAACTAAATATTTTAGGCGTGCTACGAATTTTAGGTGGGAATCTGTAGACATTGGAAATCGGACGACTCTGAAGAACGTTACATATTCAGAAACTAACAGATTAAATATATTTTTTTCGATTTTTTAGCTCAAACTGCTCGAAACATTCTTTCAATGTTTCTGTGGGATTTGAGCATTAAAATCTGTTAAATGTTTTATTTGAGTCTAAGCACAGATGGAAAGGCTAAACAAATTTTAGGCAAAAATTTTCATAATCGTGAGCTTGACTTGATATGAAAGATTTACGCTATACATTTTAATAGTTTGAGCAATCGAAAATAAAAATCGAATGAGTCGTTCGCTTAATCATAAGTATTCATCTCTACCATAGTGCTGTGGAAGCATCCCTTAGAATGAGGTATGATCCGAACCTAACTCGTGCACTATCTCAAAAACAGTTCACACTTGGGCTTTAAAACAAAGGTCCCAAACTATGTTCTGATATCCCTGTATAAATCTTAAAAACCTAATTTGAACCTTTATGATCCACCGATTTATTTCAGAGTTTTAAATACCTATTATTAAAGTTCCAGTAGGAATTAAAGAATTAAAATTAAGTGTTAACGACATATTTAATGATTAATTTGTGAATATTTTGTAAATAGTATGTGCGTAATGTTAGTATTTAATTTAATTACATTTATTTTTGTTTGTCTTATTTTGTATAATTCTAAAGAAGTATATGTATTATATCTTGTACTATAATTAAGTGTTAAAGAAACAGTTGCTAAGGTTTGCTAGACCGTTGCTAAGATGTCGCCTAGCAACTTACCGGCCATCTTCATTTTTAAAGAAGTTGTTGCTAATTAGTCGTCTGGTGTCGTTCATTATCAGCCCTGTTTGCGTACATTGTGTGTTTGTCTGAACACTTTTATTTTTGATTTTGACTGTTGTATTGCACTATCGGACCCTGCCTGTTATATTAGTTTGATCTATAGTTCAAATACAATTTGACTATTAATTTTAATCATTACATCAACCAGACCCTCTTTGCCCTCATTAAGTCCCGATGTGGCCATTTTAGTTTTTATTTATCTTGGCTGCTGATTGTGATAAATCTATATAATACAGTCCACTGTGTTTAAATACAATTGTAGTAATTAATTTAATTAAGGTATACATTAAAGAGCCAGTACAGATGTGGGCCAACCAACTTTGGACCAGTTTGGGAGTTGCAGCGGCTACGTAAACTTCTTTACAGCAAACTATCTTCCTCTAGCCTATCAGAGTGGATCAACTTTTCTTTAGGACCTTTGACTAGTATTTATTTTATACATCCATTTTTTTAATTTTTTTCTTTTCTTTCCATAATTTATTTTTGAATAAAAGGCCTTTTTATTTGTACTTATATTCATCATTTCATTCTAACTCTTTTGTTTTATTTAATGTTTTCTATTGTTGGCCTCGCCAAATAAATGTTTATATCTGAGCCTTCTTTTTTTGTTCTTTAAAGCTTTCCTTTAAAAAGACTTGGTCGATTGAAGTCCCTTTAAAATTATGATTCGACACATCGCGAGAACGATCCTGAGAACCGAAAAAGGGATCGATACTATCATATACATATACGATGTCTGATTAGATTTAATTTCTTAACCACTAACTTGGGAGGAGGGGTGTTTCAAACTCCGGGTAGCAATTAAACTTTGATACTCGTGAACTTAAACTTATCCGGGAGTTCAGAATCATAAGTTAATGAACTTGAAAACTTTGTAAGTAATATTTAAATCCGTTAGTTTCTTTCCTGATGTTCATCCTGAACTAAATTTCGTTCATTAGTAAAATTTCTTCGCAAAATCACCAGCCGCTTAAAAGGTATACTTTATCAAGAAACTAAGAAAGCCTTAAGCTACATTGAAAACTTCTACACCCAATACACTCTCCCAAAAACATTGCTTTTGTATCGGTACACTTAGAACAAAACCTGTAGAAAGATTGTATGCAGATAGCAATGTGCCATCTTTGGTGACATCACTTTCTACATACGACTCCTCCCTTCCTCATTATATCTGTATATATCCTTAAAAGACAATAATGCAACTCTAACCCAAAATCGACTGACAGCCAAAAAATAAGTTGAAATAACTTATTTAATCATGCCAACGTTTCGGCCAGAATTTCTAGCCTTCATCAGGACTAAGAGCAGAACAAGATAACAACCAATTAATACAGAAAAAATAAAATATCAACAGAATGACATAAAGTAAATTATGTACAAAATGGAATTAATAAAATTATAGTGATGAAAGAAGTGGAAAATAAAATGTATATATAGGTAATTGAATAAGTAGGTAAAATAACATAATTAGGGAATTTTGTTAACTTTGTCATTCTGTTTATATTTTACTTCTTATTTTTTTTTGTATTCATTGTTTGTTATCTTGTTCTGTTCTTAGCCCTGATGAAGGCTAAACATTCTGGCCGAAACGTTGACACTATTAAATAAGATATTTAAACTTATTTGTGTTTTATTTTGACCGCACCCCTCAGCCATCTTCTCCTCGTATAAGTCATCGACGGTCAACTATCTCTCATGATTATAAAAACATCCAACAATATACATCCAACTTGATATGTAATAAGTAGAGACTGTATTTATGTGAAGTAAAAAAAAATTGAAAACAAAAACAAAACAAAAATGAGTAGGATTGTGAATAAAATTTTTAAATTCTGCAAAAATCAATTTACTTGAATAATTTATAATATAGATCTGTTAATGAAAAGCTTATTAATAAATATAATCGTTAACTTACTAATTTAATACATTTATTCATTGATTGTTGATTATTTGATTGGGAGCGCGGTAGCCATGGGGTTTAAATCCGAAATTCAAGGACCCGAGTTCGAATCCGGCTGGGCAGAAAATTGTTTTCTGATACACTGTAGCGTGAGTCAACTCCTATGGGTTCTGGAACCCTCCTGGAATCCACCCAGCCTCTTAGTTGGTTAAAAATCTGGCGGTCGAGCGTGATTCAGACTAAATCACCTCTTTGCACAACCGTTGGTCTAGTAAGAGTACTCCTTTACAAAGTACTGAACCCCTGACCCTTCATGGGTTGTTGCGGTATAGATTTTAATTTAATTTAATTAATTGATTGTTTGAGAATGGTTTATATTAATAATAACACCAACTTCAATAATCCAAATTTCTCTTAACTTTTTATTTTAAAAAAACTTCAACGTTTCGGCCCCTTCGAGGAGACAAACTAAAAATAGTTTTACATTATTACTATATTACCTCCTCACTTGATTTTTTTGATTGATATTTTTGAACATATCTCAATCATTGAATATCCACAATTCATTTAAATTGACTTGTTTTGGAGGCTAATTGCTCCTGGCATATAATGTTTTGCAGGCTAATTGCTCCTGTCATATAATGTTTTGCAGGCTAATTGCTCCTATCATATAATGTTTTGCAGGCTAATTGCTCCTGTCATATAATCTTCAAAAACAAAAAATATATTAAATAATTATCATTACTGTTCCACTTTATTAATTATTAAATTATCATTTACTTACAAAACACACAATCTGAATACAAAACTATCCTTTAAAAAATGTTTTTCTTTTTCTACTAACAACATACCTTCAACAGGTTAGGATTCTGGTATCACTTAATTACTGAGCTTAATTTATTTACAATTTAAATAGAATTTTTTTGTTTGTTGCCAATAATTTAACATTAATGAAAAACATAATTGTTGTATTTTTATTTTATATAAAATATTGGTATTATGTGAGGAGATAATCTGTATTTACAAAATCTGAAAACAGTTTCTAGGTTGTCTCCTTGAAGATTGGAACGTTGGAAGTTTTTAAAATAAAAAGTTGAGAGAAATTTGGATCATTGGAGTTGGTGTGATTATTATTATTATCTTTTTAAAAGCTTTTTAGAAAATACGATCTAAGCTTAAAAACTAAATCGTGTTGCAATGAGCGTCAACCAGTAATTTTCTTTGTTTCCGAGGGTTTTCTCTCTGCACACAGTGGACTAAAAATCTATTTTATGATTCCAATTACTGTCATAGTTTGGGTGAACTTGAAGATAGAGAACAAATTGGATCATTATAAAAAAATGAGGTTTGATGTAATAAGTTTTACTTACGAGTTAAAATTCTAATGAAGTTTTGATACATCCCTAAATCAATCACATCATAAAAATGGGCTTGTAACGGTTGATATCCAGTAGCTATATCTAAAAATTCTGCAGTGTCAGTTTGTTTGGGTAAGCACCGACTGGGCTTGAATAGATAGACTTTTTAAGTTTCTACATCATTCCAAGCTCTAGCATAAAATTTAATCAAATCTTACCTCAGGTCCACACGTTTTTTTTTTGTTTTTCCTAACACACTGATTAATAGTATTACCAAGGCCGATTAGGGTCTTGTTTTTATGGCTGCCAGGTCATTGTGGGATACCGGGAAAGAAAAGCCAGACTAGCTATAAATACAGCCCAATTCGTAGCATCATCTACATGAAAATCAAAGAAAATTGATGGCAGGACGAATGGTTCATCACGAGGGACAGCAATTTAGGAATGGTCCAGCATACGGTGGAACATCCGGCCGGAACCATGAATCTGCTACAGAGATGTATTAACCCGTCTTCGGATAGGCCATACTCGACTCACCCACTGTCATCTCAGAAGGAGGGGGGGCACCGATGTGTCGCTGCTGCTGAAGCGATCTCGCTGTTGGGCACATTCTTACTGGGTTGCTCTGGAGTCACACCAATTCTCTTCATGTGTACAGGAAATGATCAGAGAAGACCCCACAACAGTAATAAATTTGTGAAGTGTAAATTGTAATTGTTAATATGTAATAGTAATGGTGATTGTAAATTTCCGACTTGGTATTTTCAACTGTATGAACATGCCAATTGTAATCTAAGTTCTAAATCAAGTGTAAATGGCCCGAGTGGTCGAAACACTTAAATTAAAAAAATAATAATAATAAAAAAAAAATTTAAAAAAGGTGAAAAAGCCGAGAATAGATCCTTAAAAAAGTGTATTTGAAAGAGTTCAAATAAAAAAAAAGGTGTAGCGGGTAGATACATTTATAGTATAAATAAATAAAAAATGGCTTGTGTATCTGTATAAATCGCCCCTCCGCCATTGTTGTCCCTTGTTAGATGTACTCGATGAGGATAGGGGTTTTGGCTCTGCAGTCCAAACCTACCATATTCAACAACCAGCAAAGCGGACCCTTCACGCTCGACATATAAATTAAGCTCAACATAGCGCCTGTGACTCTCTGCACACAGTGGACGTACATCAATAAACCTTAGAATACCTCCTGGTAAAAGGAGAGTTGAGCAATTGTACATCATTTTTATATTTATATTTGTACATGCTGAACACATTTTCAAGAGGGTACGAAAAAACAAATGTGTCCCTGCATACAAACTGCAGAACAAACTAAAAAATCTGTTGGTGATTACATAATAGCATCGAATTCGTTATGGCCAAACGAATTGCAACGAAGGCCAAGATGATTTTTTAAATAAAATTAGAAAAATTCCAACAATCTCACAGAGAATTTCAGTGGTCCTTAAGAATAATAAGACAAAATTTTGTGAAATTGACTTTATTGTCTTGGCTCAAAAATGGATTTTCTAGATGTTGATAAGTCGAAATAGTTCTAATTACAAAATTACCTGGATTGAACTTTTTATTTCAATTATACTGATTTACAAAAATCTAGTAAATGTATTATTGAACTCAACAATCTAAAAAATTCAGTTTCACTAAATTTTATAGTTCGTCTTTATTCTTCAAGAAAATCTATATGACAGTTGTGTGAATGTTTTCTAATTTTAGCTGGCTTCTCCTTCAATACCTAATAATCCTCCTAAGCGTCTGAAAAGAAGATGGCCTCGAGATCTTCCCCTTTAGAAATGTTTTTGGAGTTCTATCAATGGGTCGATTCTCCACATGTTTGTATCATGTCATAATATCACGTACAGCAAATTTACTTGGTGTGTATATATGTATACAGTTGTAAATAACAATAAATAAATTATAAAAATAAATAAATAAAATAGGGATCAATTTTTGTTTCCACTTGCAATTTAATCTGGAAAATTTGTTTTCACATTTTTGATGGACTAGAAAACATGAGGTTTGTTGGGCTTTGTGATGGGACTATTTCCGCATAAAAGTCTTGATATTAGAGCAACTTTTGTGTAAGTATCTTTTATATATTGAGACGTATGAAGTCAAGGGCCTTTTTGGAAGGTGTTACCAAAATAAGGTGAGAACAATAATCAAATTAACTACTATTAATTATTTTATTTGAAGGGGAAAATGTTTTAATTGACGGAAAAATTTATATTTATGATTTTACACCTGAAAATATTATTACATTTTTTAAAAAATCCGTAGAACCCTGAATAACGGTTATGAGAATTACAGAAAATTTAAATAATTCAGAGATTTTTGCACAAAAACAGGGAGTTTCCCATTGGGCAACACCGCTGCAGTTAAAGTTTGTGCTTAGCATAAACTTCATTTCGTAACATTCATAACTAACTTCACTTA
This sequence comes from Halyomorpha halys, assembly GCF_000696795.3. Lineage (NCBI taxonomy): Eukaryota > Metazoa > Arthropoda > Insecta > Hemiptera > Pentatomidae > Halyomorpha > Halyomorpha halys. The sequence continues at coordinate 1,180,375 of NW_027109179.1, forward strand.
TTGTCTTTCTATTGGTTGTAATACCAACTCAATCATGAAGCCAATTTATGTATGTCTTATGAATATATGTATCTTTTAGCACTATTCATCAAAACTTCTGATTAAGTGATTAAAATATTTTTAATAAAAAAGTAAAATATTCCAATAATTTTCTTAATTCATTATTAATAATAAAGTTTTTGAGTATTGAATAAAATATCTCTTGTGAAGCAGGAACTAGAACTATGAACCCTATTCAAAGGAATGTGTTTGAATTAGCCACTTTTTAATTGAGGCAAATTTCCTTAGTTAAGCTTTCCATTTCATTAAAAATTAACTGTAAAGGTCAAAACTTTAAATCTAGATTAGCTGACATTCCAACCCAACCTAACACAATCCTCACCACGTATGCCGATGACACATCTCTATTGTCAGTGAACAATGGTCCTTAAATTGTATCCCAAACCCTCCAATCCCACATCACCACCCTTGAAGAATGGTGCCAAAACTGGAGGATTAAAATAAATTCCAATAAATCCCACCAAATCACATTTACCCTTCGACGTAAACCCTTGACTTCTTCCCCTACAATATCCTTTAATAATACCCCACTTATTCCTGTCAAACACATCCGTTGCTTAGGACTACATCTCGACAAACAACTGACATGGAATCCTCATACAAGACTAAAAAGACAAGAAACAGCTCGTAGATTCCGACTACTGCAACATTTACTAGACAAACGGTCTAAATTGCCAATCCATTACAAAAGACTGATCTACATGACTATTATAAGGCCTATCTGGACATACGGA
>NW_027109179.1:1181668-1198339 GCF_000696795.3 Halyomorpha halys
TATTTTAATTTCTGATACTTCGTTTTCAGCTTTGTTTTTGGCATAATTAGCTACCCATCTTCAGCAATAAGTTAAATACGTTCTCACATATCCATTGTTAGATACGTTGGAGCATTCTTCTAGCATGGAGTAAAATAAAATAATGTTGTACAATACTGACAAAACTTTCACTTACTGGCCTACTTTGGTTTGAAATTAATCCTCGCTAGTTTTAGAACAAGAGCTATAGCAAAAATAATCTAATATGATTTTGAAAAATAGAATGGAAAAGGCGACTCATACGGAGATAATCATTAGAAACTGCTTCTGGTACATTTACTTTAAATTTCATCTTCACCTTTAAAATTATTGTCCTTATTATATATTGTACCTCTGATATTTTTCCTTTTTATATATATTGTACGTCTGATATTTTTTTCCTTTTTTTGAAAATTGAATTTTCTGTAAAATATTATTTCTCAATATATTTTTATTTGATGAATAATTACCGGTATGTTAGTGTTAATGATTTGCCATTTGAGAATACAATCTTCGGCCACATGCGTTGAACACAATTTAGTTTATTTTAAAAGTCTGGGGCCTGAATTAGAAAAGTATCATAAACTATCATATCCTTAAGCAATAGGTAAAAGAGGTAAATGATCACGTTCATACCAAAATTATAATCTAAATAAAAATAGTAATAATAATAATAAATTATAATAAAATCTCTACATGTATATAAACCAAAAGATAAAAAAAAATGAACATAATCAAACTACGTAATAAGGAGTAAAGAAAATAGTTAAATTTTGAACTAATATAACAATAAAATAATCATAAAAGTAAACAGGGAGTGTAGGCGAGAGTTATAAAAATAGAAATTTATTTTGATAATACAATAATTCCTCTGTATACAATGCATTATTAGTATTGTATTGTTCATTATGCCTCAATTAAACTTTTAGACATTCAGACGCCATTAAATAAATATTCCAAAGGAATGTTTCCATTAAGAGCATTGAAATAAATTGCCAATTATGGCAACAGATAAAGATTCCTTATTCAAAATCGATTACTTTACAAACAGGGCGCACAAATAATCCTTTGTTCTTTCTTTCTGTATTCTAGGAATTCAATATAAACAAGCTCTATTGTTGGGCAGAGCATGATTCACATCAGAGACATTAGTGTAAACTATAATAGTTACTATTGATCTCCAAATTACTTGTGAAGCCAGTCTAACTTCACAGTAATCAAACAAACAAAAAATTCAGGAAAATGAATCAGTTTCGGTTTCTCACTATTTCTAAATATATATTTTTGAATATTTAATTTTAATATTGTCAAATCTATTAGTGTTATTGAAGCACAATCTAAGAAATAGTGAATTGCTTTTTGGTCGTTCTTATTAAATTTTTTATTTTAGTCGTAATAATAATAATAATAAAGACGTAGTAAACCCGAAGTTTCGATGCCGATACCACTAATCGTTCTCTCCTTTCATATTTCCAGTGACGCCCTTCTCGACCCAAAACTTTGTGTTGTTTTTTTTTTTGCTGACCGCACCCACCGACCATTATAACCGCAAATTTTGACTTATCCTTAGTTATATGTTTATCGTTCATAGTTTCCCACGCTCAGCGGAGAAGGGGGTGAGTTAAAGGAAAATAAAAAAAATAAATATAATCACAAAAGGAAAAAAAAAGGACAAAACAATAAAGAATAAATTACTCCTTAGGCGCCACGTTATTTTTTCTTGGAAATAAGGAAAACCCCGAAGCATTATGCCCAAAATATAACTAAAATATACCCCTATATAAGCAATTGTTGAATTATGACCACTGGCGAATACCTTTAGATGTAGATAACAGAAAACCTAGAGGTGTTACCTACCCACCTGTTGAATTATCGTAATATCCCGTGAACAACAACAAAAAAAACATAAATAAATAAACAAGTTGAAAGCAGAAAAAGAACACCAGAACTATATGTACAAAAGTTTAATAATAATAAGAAATATATGTACACAGAATGAAAAGGAAAAAAAAAGAATTCTTATCAATTAATAAAACAATTAAAACTTATAGGTTGACTTAACCTTAACTTAAATGCTTAACCTTAATAACTATATTTACATTATTATTCTCTTATCCAGGACATGCTGAAGAAACGTCACTGCACTATTTCCCCACTTCTAGTGTTAATGACCGTCCATTGCAGTAGAACACCATAATTTTGAAAAACAAAACATATAAGACGACAGACATTTCTCATATGATGCTATTTCGGTTCAAACAGTAAAGACAGAGGGCCTTTAAACTATTACCACTTCACATTGAACAATCGTAACATGTTCCAAAATCAAACTGTCACCTTCACAAAACCAAAACCCACTCGTCTGAACTTACGTGTTCAAAATCGAAACTGTCGCCTTCACCAAAAAACAAAACCGACTCGTCTAAAACATATCGCTCGTGTTTTGTTTTCACCATGACAACCGTAACACCCCTTGTCTACGCAGATATCGCCAGTGTTTTTATTTCACCATGGCAACCGTAACACCATCTTCTACTATTGTATATAATTTAAATACAAATTTTCTAGATTGGAAATTAACTAAAACAGTTGATTTTAGCTAAAAGTGGGCTATCTCATCCCAGGTTCAATATATATACTCGCCTTGAATGTATACCTCAGACCATACATCTCATCACACAGACCATTTTGCGGAGGCTTGGCTATTTTGACTTAGAGGACCTCAAAACCTGCATTTCCGTCGAAAATTTGAATCCGTGAAATATATATGTGAAAGTAAACAATAATAAACTAGCTAAAGAAATCAATGTAAGTATCCTGTATAATATCAATCGCGATAAACAATCGCCCAGGGAGCTCTGGTTTAAGTAACAGCTATGGACCAGACTCCTCAATTCGTTTCTCGTTCCTTATTGAATATCGGATCCTGTTAAAACGTCAATACGCCTGGGACTCCATTTCCAGCATGTTACGAGTGATTGGCCATGTGGAAACCCATTGGAGAGGAAATTAACCAATAACCAATCTCGTATTTTAGGATCAAAACGGCATATCTGTAAGCAGAGTTTCTAAAACAATCAAGGGATTTAATTTTTAAAAATCCATGTCAATTTAATTGAAAAAAAAATATTATGAAGAGGATGGTAAGTGGTGCGGTCAAAAGAGAACAAAAATAGTTAACAACTATCTATTTGGCAACTTTTCAGCCCACATTGTAGAACTTCATCAGAGCTGATCAATTTTAGATTTTTCAAGACTTATTCTCGAAATATTTAATGTTCGCTATATTAAAGACTTATTATTCGATAAGTCTGGAAAGCTCTAAACTTGAACAGCCCTGAGGAAGCTATACAAAGTGGAGTGAAACGTCGGTAAATAAATAGTTATTAACTATTTTTGTTCTCTTTTACCCGCACACTTGACCACTTTCTTCCTAATTTGAAATTATACTATCAATTATTTATATATATATAAAAAAATGATAGTACGAAATTCCACTTATTTTATTTACATAATTCTGGGGCTGTAATGATTCTGATAGGCTGATTACTTTATATGAAAAAAATATAGAAACTAAAACATATTTATCTACAAAACTATGTAGGAACTTGTCTCATAGGTTTTTTACCATCTCTATTCGAGTGCTTCTCGAGATGAGAGTTTGGGTCAGACTATGACCACTTTTCTTTAACATTTAATTTATTTAGTACGACAAGAGTGGGGAGAAGAGGGTGAATTGGAATAAGACAATCGACAGATTCCCAAGCTATATATTAAATGAATACAATACTGAGGTGGTTGTAAACTAGGAGCCTGTAACAAATGCAGTTCTGAACAATAATACCTTCAAGAGACTAATTCTCAGCTATGAAGTAAAAGCCAGGATTTCAGAGGAAAGGTTACTCAGCCTTTCTGAATAACCTTTTAAAGGCTGCTCGTTTCTTTTGTGACGCGTGACAGGGAGCACAAGTCATATTAGAAACTTATAATAAACTCGTTCCATTCCTCCTAAATGCTTAATGTTTGTGATGTGATATTTTAACTATTTTATTTATACATTAATAACATTAAAATAATAAATTTATATCAGTTGGTGAATGAATAATAAACGAGTATGTCATAAAATCTTGAAGGTTAATATAGTCAGTTTCTCTTTTTTCTACTCTGATATTTTTTAAAAGTTGAAGTATGAAAGTGCCTGTTATCTTGGCAATACAAACTGCGCACCATTTATCCCTTTCTTCTTCTACCTTAAAAAGAAGGAGGGTTATATATGCCTTTGAAAAGAGGAGAGAGAAACAGTTTATGCAATAAAGCTATACATACAGCATACTAAATCTTGTTGGTTAATTGCTTATTATACTTATATTATGTAGGCATAGATATTAAATATTAAAATAAATAATTCTGTACTATTTTTATCTTTCCATATTTTCATCATCTTTCATTTATCTTTTTCTTGCATTATTAACCTATATATCTAAATCTCTTTTCGTTTAAGAAACAGTCAAAATTTTATATATATATATTTGCACAATTCAGCATTGCAGTGACGTAAAAGCAAATGAGAAGAAAAGACTAAAGACATGAGAGAGTCATTTTTTTTCTGGGCTAATTTTTTCTTCCCTTCTTCAATAAAATCCATGTGTGAGTAGTATATTTAGGAAGTGTATCCCCGGTAATGGTATAGAGGGATACGAAGGAGGAGGAGAAAGAAGCATTGGAGAAAGTTCAACTCATTCAATATCTCTTACTTTTCCATCATTCATCTTCATCATCATCATCATCTACCTCAATTTCAATCCACCATAAATCGGAATTTATTAATCTCTTTTACATCCGTTAGCTTAGACAGCATCTGGACAAAAGATTAACTTGAAATCCTCACACAAGACTGAAAAAAAAACAGTAAACTGCACATCGATTCCGGCTATTAGAACACTTACTAGACAAAAGGTCTCAGCTTCCAATCCATTATAAAAGACTGATCTATATAATTATAATAAGGCTTATCTGGACATACGTAGTTGAGCTTTAGGGTTCCACTAAACCTTCGAATTCCTCTCGTTTCCAATCCTTATAATCCAAAATCCTTCGTAAAATTCTCAATGCACCTTCATTTGTCACAAATAAAATCATATATAATGACCTTAAAGTTTGATATGTAACCAATCTAGCCAAAACAGATATCAATTCTACCATAATAAATTCCTTAAACAACCAAACTCAATAGTTTCTAGTTTTGCATACTGACAATCTGAATCACTTGAGACCTAAAATAGAAATATTATTAGAGTGTTACCAATGGGTAATTTTTCTACTTGCCTGGTTCACTTCATTATGATATTTCATCAAATTTACTAGATGTATTTTTATGTAAATACAGTTGTACATATGATTAAATAGATAATATAAATTAACCTCCTATACCTAAAAAATATTTTCTTTCGACCACCCCCTACAACCATGAGTAGTTAATTGTTTAATAGATTTTTTTGTCGATTGATGTGTTGTTTTCTTAGTAATTAGTTTTCAAATATTGTCCACTAATATTAAACGAACCAGCATTCCAAAGTTACACAACACCTGTCCTTCAGTTTAAGGTGTACTTCTTAGATGCCTATCAAAATGAATAATATATTATCTTCAGATTCCTCAGAAAATAAAAAATATTCGATAAGATGAGAGGACTTATCAAATTTCTCTTATTTTTCTTTACCGACTGATATGCATCATTTGATGAGACATAACTTGATAATTACATTATTATCAGCTAAATTGATAAAAAATGATAGAGATTAAAACCAAATAATGTTTGTGCAATCCTTGTTCGCTGTAATTCGATTCCTTTGTTTTCACTCAGATGAATGCTATGTTCTGTATTTTTCTCTCTAGTTAAAAAATAAAATATTAACAGTTATACATTTTTTCTATCTATCTAGTTTCGAAATATACGGTTTAGGTTTTATCCTTTATTAGTTCCATTGTCCGTTTCATTATCGATCCCATCTATTAGTTAATGAGCAAAGTTGGACAACATTCGCTTCTCAATTAATAAATAATGAGACTAAAATCTACCCACCCAACAATATTCAATTTTTAATAAACCTCTAATATTATTTATTCTGAGTGTTTCAATATGTCAAGTCCATGAATATTTTGCACGCCTTGGAAATCTCAAATCTCAATGAAATTTCCCAATAACGGTCACCTATTAGGTGATTATATAATCAATTAGAAAGTGTAGTGCAAAGAGAAGTTACAGAGAAAAAACTAACATTTAAATAAGAAAGCACATTATAATTATACAAGTTTAAGAACAATATTATGCAAACCAAAAAAAATACATCTACATAAAGAAAAAGAAATGCATATATTCCTACTTATATTATTGATTATATAAAACATATATCATCAAAAATAAGTATTTGTACATATTGTTCTTCTATAACAACAATGTTTTACAATTTGGTAAAAACAAACTGAAAGAAAAAAAAGAAACCCATAACAGTATTGAAATAAAACAAATATATAAATCACTGATTCATTTTTACAATATATATACATGGTTATCTTATGTTTTATCTAGGAGTTGTTGTTTTAATATAATTTCCTATTTCTGTTGTTAATGGGCTTAAAGAGTTTAGGCAAGATTGATGGAAATCATAAATCAATTCGTTTATGTGTTTATACATGATGACTATATTTAGTTCTGAGTACATTTTAGTTATTCTAGTAAATATTAACAATTCTAAAGCATTATTCTTTTTTTTTTGGGGGGGGGGGGGGGGGGAAGAATGCATGCATTTTTTCATGTTTCCTCTAAGTTAGTGAAGCTCCATACTGGACAGGCATTGGAGAGAGAGAAAGAAATACTTTATTCATTCATGCTGCCCTAATACATCGGGTTGCTACATTACACTGCATACTGATCAATCCGTGATTGGACAAATATAAGTTACATATTTTTACATGATATAATATAATAGATAGATAACATTTTTTTTTCTTCCACAGTTTTCTTTTACAAATAATTAATACCAGTCTACAAACTAACTACAAGTTTTTCGATTTATTCCTTTTTTTTTTCTTTCCCTTCTATTTCACAACCCCTATTTCATTTGTTAAACAAATTCCCCTATATAACAAATAATAAACTATATAAAATAATAACTAAAACAACAAATAAGATATGCGATGCATCCATGCCATCCCACTCCTGGATAAACTCCCATACTCATTAATTTCCATGCCTGTGGTGGTGTATGATTCCCAGAGAGTCAGTATTATATTTTCTGTTGAGGTGTAGATAGTTGACCGTAGATTAATGCTTGAAGAAGTTTGTCGGGGGGTGCTGTCAGCAAAGAACAACATAAATAAACAAAACCATATTTATTTATTTTATGCCGACATTTCGACCTGAGTTTCAGGTCTTCATCAGGGGTTGTGTCGTAGAGGAGGGAAGAGCAGTACTAATCTTCCCTCCTCTACGACACAACCCCTGATGAAGACCTGAAACTCAGGTCGAAACGTCGGCATAAAATAAATAAATATGGTTTTGTTTATTTATGATGTTCTTTGCTGACCGCACCCCCCGACAAACTTCTTCAAGTATTATATTTTCTGTAATCCTAGCCACGTCCTGGACATCGACCCCGAGTTCCTCCATGAAGCTCCTAGTTGTGCTGGGAATCGTGCCACGGGCTCCGAACCAGAGGCCTCTCACGTCGAAGTCTCGTTCTCCGAAGCCCTCACGGAACTTCTCCTTGAAGAAAGGGATACATTTATCGTAGATTTCCTTCTTTTCCCTATCTACCTTATTTGCCTGGTCAAGGTCATTATTTTCATATCTCACAGTGGGATCCAGAATGATTGCAGACTTCCCCTTCTTAGGGAAAGCAACAATATCCGCATATCTTGTGGATCCATCCGTATCTACGCAGTAGACAAAAAAATTACGACATAAAAGGAAGATTTTTATTTATTCATTTTAAAAATTTCATCGAATATGAACCAGATGACATCTATCGGTCGGTGCCAAAATAACACCTAAAATGATAAACATAAGTGAAATGGAATTATTAAAGTTTTGACTATTAAGGCGTTGTGGAGGCTATACAATTTTTAAGCTAGATAAGTACAATACGAAGTAATCTCAAGTGATGAAATTAATAATTCAATTAATGACTACTAAAATGAACATGAAGTAAAAAATAAAAATAAAATAATAATTATTAAAAAATAACTAAAAGGATTTTGAAATGAATAATAAAACTTCAAATTTACAATTAGTGAATTAATATAATAATGAGAATAAAACAAGATGATACAAAATATGATAAAAATAAGGATCTAATAATATTTATTACTAAGCACACACATGCATTGCTAATTCTAATATTAATTAGAATTAGAATTGTCGCAATTTTATATTCTGTCTTAACTTTACGCACAGTAATTCGGGGATCTCATTAGCCTTCACAGAGGCAATATCGTAGCCAATGAATGTTTACTGAGTTGCGATTATTGACATCATACCATAAATCATATGAACAGCAATATCATATAGTACTGAATTGGTGATGAATAGTCATATAGTAACTGATGCGAATTAAATATCCTAACAGTAGCTCAGCTGTTTGAGGCACAAGTCTTAGCTGCTTGGACTGGAGCAGGTAAAAGCGGGTGGCGCTAGTTCCAACCTTTTCAAAATTCTTTATTTGAAAAACTTGATCCCCCACCATGGTTAGAATAGATTAGTCACCTATAGATAATCCCTCTCCCTCCGTATGTCAGAAATGACCAAGAAGGGGGTCATAAAAAAAACTTTTGAATTATATATTGATTTAATTTATGTTACCCAATCATAGTAATAAAGCATATGTAAATTTTTTACACAATTATTTAAATGGAAATATTAATTGTCTTTAATTATGTACATTATTATATATCCTCAAATATAGCAATTGCAAAGCATTGTCGGGTTATCTAGTTGTCAATAAAAATAAATATTATAATACCGATGATATAGAATTTGAATATTTTATTATTTACACATTTATATTCTATACATGTGTCCAAAAACAGAACTTTTAATAATATTTTTCCTAAATTAGCGTAAATTTACTCAGCACTACTGTGAAGTGAGCAATCGATATTTGTGTTTACATTTTTTTCGGATTTCTCTAAAATTCTTAGTAATGTGATCTTATTATATTTTTATAAGGAAGATAATTTCATGTTATAAACTAAATGAGAAAAATCACATAATGAAAACAATAAAATCATCCATAAACACCTTAGTGTTCCATTTTTAACCATACTAATCCGAACCAGATATTAATGATTCCAAGTTAAACTCCCTAATCATCCAAATCCTCTAGTTTCTAACGTTGCTTCCTCTTCCATTCTTGAATATCTTCCGAGGCGCCTGAGAAAAAGGTGACCTTGATACCTTCTAATGTGGAAAAATTATAAGAGTGCTACCTATGGTAGTTTCTCTATTTGGCTGTATCATATCATTATGATTTTTTATCAAATTTAGTGGATGTATTGTTATGTAAATACAGTTGTAAATATCAACAGGTAAATAATAAAAAAATAAAAAGGTTGTAATTTAACTAAGTGATGTATATTCATTTTTCTAAAGATTGTTGACTGTATTTAGTGAATAATCAAAAGGATTGAATTTAAAAATGGGCAGTTTAGGTTCTTATTTTGCTGTAAATTGCTAAATTGAGTATATCTTTATGAAATATGATTTACGTAGTTGTTATTTCTAGAATTATGAAAACTCTTGAAAATCGTGTTATTCCTCGTCGAGGTCCAATTTGCTAGCCTGGACACTCGATCTTTAGCCAAGTAGCAAGGTATCTTGTCGATCCTAATTGGACCCTGCTTGTTGGACATGCCCTGGATTTGATCTCCTCCTGTAAATGAGGTCATGTACATGTACTTTAAGGGAATGCTTTATCAAAAATTAGGAAGGAAATAATCTTTTGGTAAATTATTTATAAAAAATGAAAGAATCAGTCTGGTTAATTTAAATGTAAAATAGGAACTTGATTCTTTTATTTTAATTTTTCTTGTGATTGCTAATTGACGAATTGATGTGTTCATCGACCTGTAGATGCTTTCTGAGCTCATGGAAAATTTCAATTTCCAAACGAACGAAAATTTCACGATATATCTGACACAAATAAATACAAAACGAAATTCTTAACAATAATCAACAATCGAAAAAATGCATACTTTTAATAAATAATGTTCATTTTTTATATTTAGTCCTAATCAGAGTAAGGCAAAAATTGTTTAAATTTGAAACTAATACCTAAAATTGTCATGGATGCGATATTTATTTATCAATGGTTCATCCATAAATAAGGATCGTATCCTTGGAAATTTTGGATATTAGTTTCAACTTAATTAATTAAGCTAATTGTTCCGGGTAACGTACGGCAACCGAAAAGTTGAATTGAAGGGGCCACCATAATACATTATTGCATATAATAGCCTACAGGATATACTAGCGCCCATGTGGCCAACAGTCAAAACTAACCTCCTCCAGCCCTCTCTTTAGTGAGAAGCAACCCAGACTAATGAGATAGTCATCTTGTCTTCAGCCAGAGAAGCAATCCATCTTTTCTTTTTGTTCACTCATCAATAATATTTACCATGAGTGAGTAGATTTACTGGAGTAGTTCCCAGCAGCAGAGGGGAGAGAGGCATAAAAATGCGGAGGGAAGAATGAAGCATGAAGTAAGTCCACCAGGCAATAATTAACATCAACCACCATAATCATCATCTACCACCTCATTATCATCAATTCCATAGCCCAGCCAAATTTACTAACTATCTAATCATAAATGTTTTCTTTCAGCTATCCCTTACACCACTTGTAACTTAAACAATAGAATTTTATTTTTCATTCAATCATGTTTTTTTTTTCAATTATACAGTTCACTCAAACCCAACCAGCCAACCAAAAGTGAACTGTATCTGGCAATTCAGTTGAAGGCATGCTTTATACACTAATGTTTGCCTATCTCTATTTTTTTCCCCGTTTGGTAATTAGAAACATCTTTAAAAACAGGTCTAACGACTGTAATTAAACTGGATATATCAATATACCTCTAAATTATTTTCTATATAATATTGGTGTTATCCTCATTAAAAAAGTTTAACAGAGCTTAAATGTTATATTGTTGAGAAATATTCCTCAAATGTCCCAGATTAGAAATGAACACCTTCAACTTAAGGATAGGGATTCATCCCGTTTTGAACATGTTGGTACTCAGTTTTAATGGACTGTATTGTAATATTATAAGCAAAATAAATTGAAATTTGAAAGGACACAAAAGGATTCTATTAAATGATTAACATGGGTTAAGAGAAACATTTGTATTAGATGGTTAGTAAGTATTGAATCATGGGGTCTATTGTATAAATTAAGATAAAGGTGATGGCTAAGCAGCTCAAGTCAGGTGGAGTTACAAAAAAAAAAAAAAGAAGAAGTAAACTTAGTAGCAAGAAGTCTGTAGTAGATTTATCATGGAGAATTTTGAATGGCGAGTCGTATATCTCTGCCTTGATCTCCCTGTCTATTCCCTTATCCCTTGGTCCGGGAACGGCCTCTAAGCCTTAGAGTCTAAGGTAACAACACGCATGTTAAGAGTGTTAATTTTCAGTCGTAAGACCTGTGGAAATACCCTGGATCCAGGTGTCTAGTTTCTCTCTAATTGTTGACAACTTATGTTATGGCAGTAAGTTATTATATGGGCCCCGTACTATTGATGGCATTATATTACGGAATAAATAATGTTTTTTAAACGAAACATTACTTTAAATTTTGTCCATTTGAAATAATTTAACATTTTTCATTGTTAACAGTAATACGAAATGATTGAATACGAACTATGAAAGAGTGGGATAATTAACCCAGCAGAATTGTCCAACTTTTTGTCCCCTAAGAAGTGTCCCGTGAGTACTTATCTCATCGTAGACCATTCGTATTTTTATTTTTTGTATTTTTTGTATAATTGTGTGTGGAAAGAATAGAGAGGAACGTCGATTTGTAGATCATTATTCCTACTCTTCCGAATCATGGACCCTCACCTCGAAACACAAGAGCCGGATCCAATCCATGAAGATTGGTACCTTTGTATGGTGGAAGGAAAGTCACGAAGGAATAGAGTACGGGACTACTATTCGGACTAAACTTAGAGTCAAACCGGCTAAGAGTATCCTAGAGGGGCACAAGGTAAAATCGTTCGGACACCCCCTTCGGATGGTCCAGGAATGATCTGCCAGAAAGATATATGAGACTCACGAGGAGGGAAGAAGTCCAAGAGGAAGATCACGCATTTCCTGGGAGGAGAGTGTTAAGGAAGCGTTCAGGAGGCGGGGTATGGATTGGAGTAGGAGAAGTATAGGAGTAGGTTCAAGAGCGAGACATCTGATACTGACTCTGAAAATTGTAACCCCTCACTGCGCAAGCGGTAAAGGGGATAAAATGATTATGATGATAATAATTGGATGAGATGATGAAAAAAGTCTTTATAATTACTTTCGATTGAAATTGAATGCGAAATTGAAATGCTGTGCTGAAGAATCCAGATTAAGTAGAAGATCTTCTTGCTCCGATTCATGATTTTTTTTTTTTTTATAATTTATTTATTGATATTTACAACTGTATACACATATATACAACAAGTAAATTTGCTGTAGGTGACATAGTAACATGATAAAAACATGTGGAGAATCTACCCACTGATAGAACTCCAATAACATTCCTAGAGAAGAAGATCTCGAGGCCATCTTCTTTTCAGACGCCTAAGAGAATTATTAGGTAATGAAGGAGAAGCCAGGTTAGAAACAAGTGGATTTGGGTGGTTGAGCAGTTGATTATGGAACGGAATGGAATATTGAGGTCCTGATGGATGACTTGATTTGTGACAAAGTAAGGAGCATTAAGGATTTTACGAAGGATTTTGGACTGTAAGGATTGGATTCTGGAGGAATTTGATGGTTTAGTGAAGCCCCAAAGCTCAACTCCGTATGTCCAGATAGGCCTTATAATAGTCATGTAGATCAGTCTTTTGTAATGGATTGGCAATTTAGACCGTTTGTCTAGTAAATGTTGCAATAGTCGGAATCTACGAGCAGTTTCTTGTCTTTTTAGTCTTGTATGAGGATTCCATGTCAGTCGTTTGTCGAGATGTAGTCCTAAGCAACGGATCTGTTCGACAGGAATAAGTGGGGTATTATTAAAGGATATTGTAGGGGAAGAGGTCATGGGTTTACGTCGAAGGGTAAATGTGATTTGGTGGGATTAATTGGAATTTATTTTAATCCTCCAGTTTTGGCACCATTCTTCAAGGGTGGTGATGTGGGATTGGAGGGTTTGGGATACAATGTAAGGATCATTGTTCACTGACAATAGGCATGTGTCATTGGCATACGTGGTGAGGATTGTGTTAGGATGGGTTGGAATGTCAGCTGTGAAAACTGTATAAAGAATAGGACCAAGGATACTACCCTGAGGTACACCAGCAGACTGACGGAATAGGGATGAATAAGCGCCGTTGTAATTTCGATTCATGATTTAAAATAAGAAACGCAGGAGGTGTCCAGGTAAGCAAAATGCCAAATAAAAAAAAAAAAGATGCCATGTCAGGAATGTACTGGTGAGAGACATACTCAGTCTAACCATTGCGAGGAGGCAAGAGCAAAAATGAATTGAGTATAAGTGGCGAGGTAAAATGAGGAGTAACATAAACAAGAGACAATAACAACATGATAGGGTTAAATGAAGGTTGACAAAAGGAAAACAAAACAGATGAAGTTCTAGGAAAATATAAACCGAGTCAACTAAAGAACAAAAATGGAGAAATAGACTTTAGATACTTGAAAATCAGAGCATACCCAATATCTCCAGATCCCAGTCTTATGGTACAAACCATTGTTTTACTTTGTTAAACTCTTATATTCTTAAATAAGGAAAAAAGGTGGTATTTGATATTTGAACCTAGTGAAACCTTGAAAAATGAATTTTATAACAACAGAAAAATAAAATTTTATATTTCGAACATTTTACCTTCCAAGTTTAATTTTTTTTTTAATTACCGAACATTACTTGACGGATAAACCAAAAGTAACTCCAACCAAAGCTTCAGAATCTTCAAAGAACAATCAACTCTTAAGTGCGGCCACAGAACAGCTTCGCGCCCTTGAGGAGGCCTTTCATCAAGTTGCTCTAAGAGCTTTGTTTCCAAGACAAGAAACTATGGAAGGGGTCGAGTCATTAATAGTTCTAGCAAGTTGGCAAGAGTTCACTAAGTGGTTATTGCAATCCCGCTACTGAGGGGGCATAGTCGTAATTACTTCCATATAGTTTGGTAATTAGAAAAACGATAAACTAAAATTAGGTCAGAAAAGGTTTTGGGCATGCGCAATAATTACAATAATGTTTGTTTTGTTTTGTTTAACGACGTAAAACTTCCCTGGTCATTAACGCCATTTACTTCCTATTAGTTTTCAGCAACATTCAATTGTCTATTTTATGTCACGTGTATACATATGTACTCATACATACGTATATACATACACATACATATATTCACACCCATATATGTATATTTTCACATACACACGTACACACACATACACATAAACACTCACATGCACATGTCTATACCTTTATACAAACGCATTTTTTTTAATATTATATTTCTGCTATTATATTTTGTGTTCTCAAAAATTTAAGTACCGATTCTATGGTTTTGTCATCGTTTCTGAGGGATGATGATATGTCAGGTTTCAATCCAAATCTGCTGAGTTATGACGTAAAGTATGGGCATTCCTCAAAGATGTGGCCAATTGTCATACTGTTATTACAGTGTTTACATTTTGGTTGCGTCTCCTTTGTAATGAGGTAGGAATGAGTGAGTCTTGTGTGTCCTATTCTCAGTCTAGTGAGCACAACTTATCACAACACAACCTCTCTACGGCATTTGCGGCTGGAGTTACTCCATGGTCTAACTTCCTTCTTTATAGTTTTCAGCTTACTCGCGGGGCTCTCGTTCCACATAGATTGCCACCCATCTGTAATTTTCCTTACAAGGGGTCTGCTCATCTCTGTTGGAGTTAAAACGACTTTGCCGCATCCCGATAGCGTGAGTACTTCTCTAGCAGCTCGATCAGCCAGTTCGTTTCCTGTGATTCCCACGTGGCTCGGAAATTGTACTGATATGCCCAGATTTACTAGGGTGGTTAAATAGTAATGGATCTTTGGGAAATTTTGGGGTGTTTCGGGTACATGTAATCTATGGCGTTTAGCGAGCTTAGTGAACCTGTTACTATTATGATGTTGTTTTGGTTCGAAGACAAACAGAAATATAATGCTGCTGCTATTGCATTTAGTTCAGCTGTGAATATATCAGATAGCTTGTGTAGTTTGATTTTGTGCGTGTAATTGTTGGTAACAAAAGCTGATGCTGTTGACTGTTCTGACTTTGATCCGTCTGTAAAGATTGTAAAGGCTGTCGGCATGTTTTGGATAAGGCGAGAAAAATGAGCTTTATATCGAGAATGTTCAGTGTTGTGCTTACAGTATTTCGAGAGTTCTAAAATAGTTTTAGGTCGTTGATGGGTCCAGGGTGGATGGTCAGTTTCTGATTGATTGAATTTTTAAGGTTTTAAAAAAAGAGGTAGTCAAGGCGATTTTTTCTGACAGCGGAAGAGTTGAATTTTGTTTTTCTTGAAAAAGATTGGAAAACTTTCCATTGAATATATATTTATGGGTCGGATGTTCTGTCTGTGGGTACAATTTTGAAGTGTAGCCTATGGCTAATTTTAATCTTCTAAATAAAAGAGAGGCGATTGTCCGGATTCAGCGCATAGGCTAAGAATAGGGCTTGTTCGAAATGCTCCGGTCGCGATTCGGATTCCGGCGTGATGGATTTTATCCAGTTTAGCAAGCACTTGGGAGCGAGCCGATCCATAGATGAATGATCCGTTGTCCATTTTTGAACGTATTAATGCCTTATAAAGTGTAAGTAAGCTAGTTCTATCGGCACCGCAAGAGGTGTAGCTTAGAAGAATGTTTAGTGAGCGAAGAATGTTTAGTTTTTTGGTACAGTTCGTTTTTAGTGTACAGATATGATGTTGCCACGTCAGTCTTTTGTCAAATGTTAAACCTAGAAATCTATGGTAATCAGCGTATGGTATTTGGGAGTTACCTAGAAATAGATCGGGTGACAGAGGTGTGTTGCGTTTTCTACTGAAGTGGAGGCATTTTGTTTTTTCGACGGAGAATTGAATGTCGGTAGTGTGTGACCAAACATTGGTCCTGTTTATTGCATTCTGTAATTTAAATTGGATATCGTTAATACTTCCAGATCGACAAAAAATTGCCAGATCGTCGGCAAACAAAAGAGGCTTAACTCCCCTAGGCAAATTCAGTCCTAATTCATTTATAGCTAAATAAAAAAGAGTTGGACTGAGTACACATTCCTGAGGTACACCATTAATCTGTATCCCTGTGAGAGTTCGTTTCCAATTTGTACGCTAAAATGTCGATTTTCAAGAAATTATTTGATAAATTGGAACATTTGGCACCTGATTCCTATAGAGGACAACTTTCGTAGTATGATG
>NW_027109179.1:1198859-1201144 GCF_000696795.3 Halyomorpha halys
TTACGGAAATTAGCAAAAGAAATAATAAAATAAAACAAAAGATAAACGATAAAAAGAAAATTGTCTTCCAATATAACCAGAAAGGAAATGAAAAACAATGAAATTTTATAACAAAAGTAAATCAAAGTCGTCCCTTATCTTTAGTTGGGTGTACAATGTTTAATCCCTCGGAGCTCCTATCAGCAGATGTCCACACTCCACGCTGTATAAACACAAACTGATTACAATAATGTCACAACCATTGTTCTAAGAAAGACAAATAAAAACCTATAAGAACTTAGCAAAAATCAAAAGGAAATTAATTCAAAAGATTTATTGGCAATCCTATTACTTCTAAATATTAATCAGATGAAAATATATATAAACGAATATTTTTTTCTCTTTATATTTCAATCCGCATCAATCAAATGCAAGGTTGACACTCGGAATATTATTTTTAGAAAAATCGGACTTGCTTAAGGAAAAAATATTAGGATGAATTACACTTTATTTAACAAACATGATAGTTAATATATGGTATTAAAATATTTTAAATTGAATACTGCTGAAGTTTCCATTTATTTATATGGAGAAATCGCATCTCTCTATAATTATAAACAATATTCATCCTCAACATGAAAACTTTTTTTTTATTTGGAGTTCGAGGTGTTACTTAAAAATTATCTATTTTACCCATCCTTATTCTATTTCTTGATATGCCAACCGATATTCTCCTTTATCACTTCTTGTAATAATAGTAATAGGATAAAAATAATATTATCTAAATTTGAAATAAATAAAGCTGATAAACGTTATGTAAAACTCATCTTAAAATTTTGAATGAAACTCCATAACCAATTTCTTACTTTCCCGAACTCAGAACAGAATGTATATATACAAAAAACAAAAACTATTTACTAAGAAATTTGTGTCTGTTTATTTTCAGATAATTTTGTATAAAAAATTAATCAATAAAAAACCAATCGTCTCGAAACTTTCTAATGTAGAAATATTATTAGAGTACTATCAATGGGTAATTTCTCTACATGCTTCTATCATATTATTATGATTTTACATCAAATTTACTAGAGATATTTTAAAATTAAATAAAACATAATAAAATATATGGTAAAAAAATGAAAATAACTTCTGTATAACGCAACCAATCTACACGAAACTTGGAGGTGGTTTAGACTTAGTAAAAGAAAATAGAACCGGAGATATAAAATAAAATATTTGAAAAGTGTTTCTTAATTTGAAACCAATATTTCGCTGTTATAACAACATTAAATCTGAATGGTGGTAATATAGGTCAAAAGAGCAAACATTCACATTTCTAATAGTACGAACAAAGAAACCTGTGATATACGACAAAGATGAATGATGTACTAAGAAAACTAATATATTTCGACCATTAGATTATTAAAAAATTAATTTCTTTTTTATCATGTTAAAAAATTTAAGTTTAAAACCACGTTGAAAATTCTAATGTTAGTCTAGTCCAGGGATGGAAAACCCTAACCTAGGGTAAGACATGTGGATAAGACATTGACCCACGCAAGCTTTTTAACTGACCCACTCATTGGTTTTTTATTGATTAATTTTTTATGAGATAATATTGACTTACACTGGCGCACGGACTATGCACCAGATGGTCATAAAACCTAACAAATAATATTATAATTTGGTGATAAAACTAATAATTTTTTTAAATATGTCCTTTTATTACTGAAATTTACAGATTCAAAACTCGTCAAAAGCAGCTTAGATAACATTTGTTATATATTTTATTATACTAATATATTTATATATATACTAAATATATACCTTTGACCATGTAGCTTGGGTTCTGAATGTGTGATCATCTATTATTTCCTAATTCCTAATGGACAGGGGGAAATTCAGTCCCAAATCAACAATATACACGCGTAGAAGTGATAGGCGGGACATGGTATTTCCATTTCATTTGAGAATACATTATGGACGCCAAGCTCTGCTGACTGATTAATCCACTTGATTTCACTTCCCAAAAAGTGTGGCTGATATTAAATAATCTGTGTACCTTAATTTAATTGGCCTTTAAGCTGAAATAAGAGATTATATAAATTTCTTCCCTCCACATAATCGATTACAATCAATGCTTCACTATAATCTTCATATGTTTCAAAGTTCTATACCAGCGATGACAAACCTATTTGAGACGTGGGTTAAGTTTTGTTCACTATTTTTTTTAGTACTAGCTCGAGAATCACTTAGTTTTTGAATGTACAAGGGGTAAAGAAAATTATATGTAATATGTATCATGA
>NW_027109179.1:1206039-1206463 GCF_000696795.3 Halyomorpha halys
CGTTATTTTATCGATTTCTATCGAGACTTTATGTGAATCAACTTAATAAAAAATTTAATATATATAACTTACCAGCACTTGGACTGAAAGGCTTGCAGAAAAAGGTAAGGAGGGAACAGAATTAAAACGCACGCTTACTAGAAAGATACTGTTTTATTATCTCTGTGATGCTCCTAATAGACATTATTGGGGTTTATTGACATGGGGAGTTCGGATTAGAGTTGTACAGGCCTTGTCCAACCATAACTCCCCCCAAACCAGTTTATGAACATGCCTCATAAACTCCAAAAAGATAACCGCTAGAAAACAAAAAAAAAATCTAAAGACAAACTAACCTATACACAAAAAACGAAAACTAAAAAATATACACTTTTCATAAACTAAAATAAACACTTAAACTACTTAAAACTAATAAAACTAGTCA
>NW_027109179.1:1207974-1211109 GCF_000696795.3 Halyomorpha halys
GATTTAAACCAGAAAATCTGTTATACATAATAAAAAAAAACCAACAGAATTAATTATTTAATTTTTTTTTTTTTTTTCTCGAAATTATTTTAAGTGAAATAGAATTATAGAAATAAAATATAAAGCACGAAACATGGGCGTTGATGACCTCAGGGTTTTGCGCCCTTAAGCCCCAGACAACAACAACAACTATAAAACTTAGAAACAATAACGATACAACTTTTGTATAAAAAAAAAAAACTTTTACATAGATGAGAAAACTCCAGATACTATTGATTATTCTTTATTGGGAACTTGAGTTGTTCTATGTGGACCATCCTTCGTTTTTTTGGTTCTTTAATTCTCTCTATTGTTACTATATTATGCTTAATAGTAATCACACTGAATGGCCCCTCATACCTTTCCGGCTTCTTACCCCGGTTAGAGCACACTCTACGGTAAACCACTGTCCCTATACCAATTTTCCCCACAATGTATCGTACACCCCCGGAATGTCGCGGCACGCGTTTGGCTTTCTACTTTTCGATTCTCTCCCTCACCTTGTGCCACGGTTTTCTCAGTCCCATCCCGTTACCGACGATCTCCTCTCCGTCGATCACCGTGTTTCTATAATCACGTTTGCGCCATCTAAGTCCGAACAGAATTTCGAATGGAGCGAATCCCGTTACCGTATGCACACAGTGGTTATAGCTCTTATAATAGCCTCGTCCCAGGCCCTTATCTAGCTGGTACACCATATATGTATATAAATGTATAAAAACATGAACTATTTAGTGAGAAATTTGTGGCTGTTCATTTTCAGATAATTTTGTATAAAAAATTAATCAATAAAAACCAATGGGTGGGTCAGTTAAAAAGCTTGCGTGGGTCAATGTCTTATCCAAAGGTCATAGGCTTGACCATCCCTGGACTAGACTAAACATTAGAGTTTTCATCATGGCAATTAAACTTAAATTTTTTAACATGATAAAAAAAGCAATTCATTTTTTAATAATCTAATGATTGGAATATTTTAGTTTTCTTAGTATATTAATGATCTACTACTAGATTAATGATACTGCCATACAGTCCATCCGAATGTGATGGAGCTTTTTGCTAAATTTTCAGGATTTACCCATGAACGTACTGATTTCTCTGGTAAAAATTTTACAGAAAACTATGAGATGGAGATTTACAAGAAAAAAGAAAATTTTATTATATCTGTAATACGTTTTCCACTATACACAAAATCTATAGGTAAATTGGACCAGGTTCATGAGAGAACATCTTAAAAGTCATATTATTTTTTTTATATATATACTATTGCATTTGGATAAACCATTAACCTCGAATCCTCACACGAGACTGAAAAGACAGGAAACTGCACGTCGATTTCGACTATTACAGTACTGACTAGACAAACGGTCTAAATTTCCAACACATTACAAAAGACTAATCTACATGACTGCAATAAGGCCAATCTGGAGATATGGAGTTGAGCTTTGGGACTCCACTAAACCTTCGAATTCCTCTCGTATTCAATCCTTACTATCCAAAATCCTCAATGCTCCTTACTTTGTCACAAATAAAATCATACATAAAGAACTTAATGTTACCTATGTAACCGATCTAGCCCGAACCATATATCACTCCTTCCATTATAAACTCTCTAACCACTCAAACCCCTAGTTTCTAACCTTGCATCCTCTTCCATTCCTGACAGCTAATGTAAAATGTCATTAGAGTGCTACCAATGGGTAGTTTCTCTACATGCCTGTAACATTCCAATTTAACTTGGATCAGATTTACTAAATGTACAGTTGTAAATAGCAATAAATAAATATTTTTAAAAAATATATACTATTGCGAACCATGCATAACAGTTTTCTTTTTCATTCAAAAGCTTACAAAGTGAGCTTAGGTTGGCCTATGTTTCAGAAAAACATTTGAAATGAGATTCCAAATGATGAAAGACTTTTGAAGTGGACTTATTATACTATCTCAAGATTCACCCAAACATGATTTGCCAGTTGTGAAAAATATACGAGTGAAAAGAGAGTGAATGTAAAGAAAATTTTTAAATTAGTTTTAACTGTTTTGATTATATGAAAAATTTTATTTATAAATTTTTGGTTGGTCATTAAATTATTTTTTGAGTTGGGCTCGGGTCGTTGACAGCCACACATAGGGTACATTTTATCCTCGTGTGTGGGCGGGTTTTTATTGTCCGATTCTATTGAAAATCGGCATAATTGAAGATAGTGTGGCAAGGAGATGATCTGCCGAGTTTCATGTAAAACGGACCTGGATTTTGAAGTTAAGCGAGAAGAGAAGGAGGGCCCGGCGGGCCTTATCAGTTGGAAGGGACCGACTTGTCACCCCTCACCACTCACCGGACCCAATTGGCTGAGGATCAGGGTCACCATATTTTCCATGTTATCGGAGGAGCCAACAAATTGTATTGTTATTATAATTTTTGTTGTTGTTTTTTTCTCTTTTTTTTTTGTATGTGGAGTAATTTTTAATACTGTTGTCTTCTTCTTTCTCTTAGCCTAGGTTTTTTTTTTATTTATTTTTTTTATATTATTTACGATACGGGATTTTTTTGTATCAAATTGTGATTGATTGTTCTGCATATTAATATTGAATGTATGGCTGGAAGACATTAAACAATCAATGTACCATGGTTGTTTGGGGGGAAAGAAAGTGATTTATAGCTCTGCTGAATTTGTTGATTTTTTTTTTTCTGCTTTCGAATCCTCTTTTCAGATTTTGTTCCCTTTTGCAGTGAAAACGTCAGTCATTGACAGACAATCATTCATTATTCATAGCAGTGGTTAGATATATAGAAGCAATCATTTGGATTTCTTCTTTTATTAAATTTGTTTATTTGTTTTTCTAACCTTTTGTATCTATATATATTATTGTTTATTTGTTTATTTATATATTTCTATTTTTCTTTCTTTTTGTAATTTGACTTATTACCTATTGACTCACATATATTAACCAATTATTAACTTATTCATACTGTTTAACGAGTTTAATGTTTTTTTAATCATATTTGTATCTCAAATGTTTTTATATATATTTTAACCCAGAGACTAACATAGTTTTTAATCAATTTTTAACTCGCTTGATTGTTTTATCATTTTTGTT
>NW_027109179.1:1211159-1217800 GCF_000696795.3 Halyomorpha halys
GTTCTGGCCAAATCGGCAACATAGGGGACATTGAGGTCCTGATGGATGATTTGATTTGTGACAAAGTAAGGAGCATTAAGGATTTTACGAAGGGTTTTGGACTGTAAGGATTGGATTCGAGAGGAATTAGATGGTTTAGTGGAGCCCCATAGCTCAACTCCGTATGTCCAAATAGGCCTTAATTAATAGGCCTAGAATATCTTAAATATTTGTATATATTTTTTAACCTAGAGACTATATATTTTTAATCAATCTTTAAACTATTTATACATTTTTAACACGCTTGATGTTTTTATCATTTTTTTTGTATTTTTAATGTTTTTATATATTTTAACTTACTGACTCTCATAGTGATAATCTTAAAATATTGTCATATTTATTCTTTATTATTATTTATATATATAGTTTTAATCATATGAACTATAATTCTATATTTATATGTATATATTTATTTATTTAATCTTTAACCAATTTTAAAGTTATATTTATCATATTTATATATTTTTTTATTTATTCTTTATTATTATTTATATATATAGTTTTAATCATATGAACTATAGTTCTATATTTATATGTATATATTTATTTATTTAATTTTTAAACAATTTTAAAGTTATATTTATCATATCTATATATTTTTTTAACTAATCGTTACTTTAACATTTTACTTACTACATTTATATTTATAAATCTGCTATGTGTTTTTAATATTGATTCCTAATGA
Organism: Halyomorpha halys; assembly: GCF_000696795.3. Taxonomy (NCBI): domain Eukaryota; kingdom Metazoa; phylum Arthropoda; class Insecta; order Hemiptera; family Pentatomidae; genus Halyomorpha; species Halyomorpha halys. Next base: position 1,211,884 of record NW_027109179.1, read on the forward strand.
ATCCACTATGCAGGTGAAAAGGTTTCGGTATCTGTTGATTAATTATTGATGAGTATAGGAAATATGAGCTTAGACCAACAAAAGCCCAAGAGAATCGAACTAGGACAAACTGTATAATTCCAAGAGCGGAAGGCCCAGTTCAGGATGCTGTGATTGTCTCCGACATCTGTCCGTGATGTCTATGGATGCCACTGGAGATCAGATCCGTTAAGGTCGAGCAGCAGGATGAGATAGAGGTAGCATTGGGCAAGAAATTGTCAATTTGTGATGTCTTCCCAAGATTGTCTACAGTACCGTAGTACAAATGAGGAGACGGAAAAAGAACAAGAGAAACAAGATCCGCCTCCACAGACAATTGATAAAGTCTGTCCAGTCTGTGGGCTGACTTTTAAGGGTGATAGAGGTCTTGGAACCCATATAACGAAGAAGCATCCCAGGGAGGCCAACAACAAAAGAACTAAGGGGCTTACGAAGTATTGTAAGGGATAATGACATCGGAGAGGGGGAAATAGACATATCAAAGTAGAAACAAGTAAATGGTCGGCTGTCCTTCAGGATATTATGAAAGTTAAAAATTTTAACTCTGCGGATTTCGACAAAGCAGTAGGCGATTTCTTGAATTTCCTTAAAAATATTAACGCCAAACTGTCGGCTCTGCCATGCTCAATACAATTATTATAATAGAAGGGTAAAAGTCGTACAGAGCTCTCTAAGAATGAATTTGTTTAACGGGTCACTGCAGAGGATATGAGAGGGGGAATTCGGAAGAGCGAATTTGGCGATCAAATGAAATGAAAATTGTGAAATGCTGAAATAGAAGGGACAAGAAAGGGAAAGAAACAAGGAATGAATTGAAATATTTGTATTTAGTGTGAAGACTGAAATCGATTATAAAAGAAAACTGTGGGGAAAAAAACACTGTTTTCTTTCTTTTTTATTATAATATGTAAATATATGTAATTTATATATATCCGATCACGGATTGATTAGTATGCAGAGTAATGTAGCAACCCGAAATATTTGGGCAACATAGAAAAATAAAGCATTTCTCTCTTATCTAAATATTAATTAATTTACCCTTGATGAATATGTAAATAAATTATTAATATACCCACTGCTCCAAGTTTTTTTAATATCTTCATATTAAAAATATTTTCATAAAATACAAATATGAATCAATTACATAAAATACGAATCGCTGAGTTACTTTAATACCTCCAGTTTTTTTTATGAAAATGCTATTTTAAATTTTTAATGAGTGGTCAATACATTAATGATTACAATCTTACTCAGCTCTTTTTCCACTCTTCCTTACAAAGTTACATATTTTTTAGCTGTGTACTAATAATACAATTTTCATATATTGGTTTACAGCATATCTGTTTTAGCATATCCTTGGAATTATTCACTACCTTCCATGTTATATGTAGGAATATAGCAAGGTATACATTTGTATTTTAGCACTTATTATTCAGGTTTGAATCCAGTTATTTTCATAATGGCCGATCAATATTCCTCCACTGATACGCACCTCCAAACACTCATCCATATTAGCATATTTAAGACAGTCCTACCTACACTGAACTGCTCTCAGCGAAACAAGCTCTCCTTAACCAAAAGCTTCCCAAAACATGTATTACTCACTCGGACATTGGATATCTCTTTCACAATCAATCATAAATACTGGCGTTTTGAATTATGTCAATGATGATTAGGGAAAAAACCTCAATTCAAAGGAAAGAAGCAGATCACTTTTAAAGGTAAATTAACAAAAAATGGATAATTAGTGTTTATTATCTGAATGAATAACTTGATCGTCAATTGTTAATATTTTGATTGTTAGTAATGCTTCCCCACAACCGGAGGTACTTATGAAGATATGACGAAACCGCTATATGCTGGTCTATCTATTATTTAAATACTAAAGCTGTCTAAACCGTTACGAGCCAACATGACAAACCTAGCTGCCAAAACGTGAACAACTTCAGTCGTTACACAGATATCGTATATTGATATATGTATTGTTTCTTATAAATAATTTAAATTGAATAGTAAATTGCCTATATTATAACATTTCTAAATTTATTATATGAATCAATAAAGATTTCAATAGAATCTTTCGATCCACTAAAAGCTAAGGTCTTACACGAAGCATCTCTTGAGGGTGTTTAATATCCCTAAAGATATAAATTAGCGCTATTCGATAAACTGTAATAAAGTGTAAATTTCCCCTTCAGGGGATTCTCCTACTTAGGAGCCAGTGAGTAACAATATACGTAGTGGTACACTCTAGTGATATTTTTTGAATTATATATTGAACTTTTATTTTACTACTGCTTTCTTTGCTTTTTGATCTCTCCTCCTTCCTATACCTTTTCTTTTTTTTTGTAAGGACTTACAGCTAGTCCCTGTAGGACTTGCTATCCCCTTCACGACTTTAGGCTAGTTCCCTATAAAAGTTTCCTTCCTACAAGAGCCTATGGATAATTCCTGTTCCTGTTCAGTGTGATAATTAAGTAAACTTTATTTTATTTTTATAAGCATGGGGTTTACTATGAACATCGCAAACAAAATATTGTAACTAAACTTTATGAATATAATTTATAACAATGCTTATATGCATTTAGTTTTTTTTTTTCCAAAGCTCTGTTTCCAAAACAATCAACATATAAAACAATAAGATATTATAATTAATTAATATTAATGCTGATATGCGTTTATTTTTTTAATAAGCCCTAAGGTTCTTCTTTAATTGATAACTAAAACATTTTAACCTTATAGTGTTTAAGTAAAGTTTAAAAAATAACAAACTGTAAAAGACTAATAGTTTAATTTCAATTTACTATTAAAAAAACACCCTAACCTAAATATTATAAAGTTTGTTTAAGTAGAACAAAACAACAATTTAACAATTTGAAGCTTCAGCCTACTATTTTAAGTCCAAAATTCTTCCCACATTTATTTAATAAAGACAATAAACTATTTTGTTTTCGTAAGATTCACTGTTTATTTTATTTATATAAAAGTAGGACACATTAAAAATCAACTAAAACAAAATATTTTAATTTAAATTTTAATAAGATATTGAATTTAATTATTAATAGGGCTGATATACATTTTGTTTTTTTACTCGAGCACTAAAATAGTCTCTATTCTTAATAATTAAAAAGTTCTGCTTGTTTTCAAGTCCAAACGTCGGTAAGTTGTGATTGATAACTAAAACATGTAAACTTTATAGTGTTTAAGTAAAGTTTAAAAAATAATAAACGGTAAGAAACTTATAGTTTAATTTCATATTATTATTTTTAAAAAATAAAAAAAAAATAACACACTGACCTGTTTGTTTGAATAGTATAAACTACATCAACTACATTTAAAATTAACTCGATACAAATTTTTAATAACATTATTATATATTAAGAATTATTATTAAACCTAATATGCATTTTGCTTTTTACTAAAGCCCTAAAATAGTCCCTATACTTAATAATTGAAAGGTTCTGATTGTGTTTTTAAGTCCAAAATTCTGTCATTCAAAAGTAAAAACAATTTATACACACCTGTTTATTTGGGTAGGACAAAATAATAAAAATTAAATTACTATATTTTAAATATAAATAATAGTAAATCCTTCCTAAATCAATTTCACAGAGATAATAAATGACCACTTTTGATTATTGTACAATTTGTTCTTTATTTAAACTCAACTCAAACAAAATATTTTAATAAATACCTTTAATTTTGAAATTAAAAGTAATAAAATTAATATTAATGCTTATATGTATTATGTTTTTCAACTAAAGCCTTAAAATAATTTCGATATGATATATTTTTAGGCTAAAATTAATTAAGGTTAATCTTGGTTTTACTAAAGTGGTATAACTAAAACTGCTACTAAATCCTTCCTAAATTTGAAAAATTAAAACTGATAAATCCACTACTATCTTATTTAATTAGCTCTTTCTTTTATTTTTATATGTTTAAGTAATAATAAATGTCAACTGAAACAGAATTGTTAAAACAATTTAAAAAAAAATAGTAATAAAGCTTTATAAATTATAAAAAAGGGTGAAAATCAACACAAATAAAAATATATTTTGATTATTTATTCAGTACATTATATGTGATTATATAACAAACTCCAGTGTACTAGATTTTATATCATTTAAAGTAACATTATTCAACTCAATTATTCACAGCCTTAAATTTTACAACATAGGTAAGTGCATTATATAATATTTGTTTATATATAAAATTCAAATAAAACAGAATTCTAAAATTTTTAATATCAATATATTAAATAATCTACTTTCTTACAGTTCAAATTTTGTTTAATTGATGATTGTTATTGCGATTACAGAAAAAATAATTAATGAAATGCACTGCAATTTATGTCACATATAAGTATATATATTACATTTTTTTTTTTTGGATTTTTTATCTTGCAAACAAACATGAATTAGGATTATTTAAATAAAAATTTCATTTATTAAGAAATCTTTCAAGCTTCAAAAGGATTTTTATTTTCATCAGTCTTCATGTCTTCAAATTCGGCCACTTTCTTTATGTCTTCAAATTTGGCCATCTTTTTCATAGTAGCAATGAGATCTTGGTGAGTGCAAGTGGGTTTGTGATTCAATTTAAACAAAAGCTTCTGCATTTCCATGCAACCCAATAAAGTGAATGCAACAAGGAACAAGAAAGCGCCACACCAACATGTGAGAACTGCTAAGTAATCATCAACAACCTTGTGGAGACTCACAACAAACACGGGTGTAGTACTGTTAGCTATCAAGTATGAAGTATTGTTACCTGTAAAGACATAATTAAACTTGGGGTCTGGCATATGATCATTGATGGCGCAAAGATGACTGTAGATCACGACCGGAACAGATATCTGGAAGAGGAAGATGATGAATATGATCAAAGACAGGGACCAGAAGGCTCTTCGGCATTCATAAGCTTTCACAGCAGCGATCTTCACTTCTACGGGCCTCATCTTGGACTGTAAGATTCGGCAATGGCGGCTACGTTTATATACTTACACGCAGAACTAGCGCACTCTTTCAACTGTTATTTATACCACTATTTGAATTCCTAATGAAGGCGGCTTCTACCGATCAATCCTAACGGGATGACGGGACGATGAAGTAATCTGAATGTATAATAATGGAGAAACTATATATTCTTACAAGTATTCTAATAAGAATACAGATATATACATATATGAGGTAACATTATACGTATACGCAGAACTAGCGCGCTCTTTCACACTATTATTCGGATTCCTGATAAAGAAGGCCACTGATGATCTAACTCTAAATGAAGATTTCACCGCCGAATTTTAAAAATAGGACCATTCAGAATGGCCATTTCACAAATAATAAATAAACACTACTGGTAACCTTAAAATACCAAAGGTAATACCCAATACGATTTATTCCTTTTTCACATAATAAAGCATTCACTATTAATTGTTTTTTTCTGTTTTAGAGGGATCGGAAAAAAAAAATAAATGGAACGTTGAATTGTTCTGATTTTCAAACTTAGAATGAAAATTATTTTATATTTTTGCCTATGTACTGAAAAATTTAAATTTGTAATAAATTTAGTGTTCAAGTTACGTGTAAAAATTATTTGTATTCATTTATCTTTTAGATTTTTAATTAAAATTTAAATATTATAAAAATCAACAGCATTGTAATTTATTATATAATCTTATATAATGTGATAAATTAGTAATCAAAATGTATTTCTTTTTATATTCCTTTTTTAACATTTTTGAAGCTTTATTATAATTTTTTTTGTATTACCATATTAGATTGAAGTGCTACCTTTGGGTGGTTTCTTCCCAATATTATTATTTGTTATGACTCAAAAACCCATCGAATTTTCTTATTGTATTTTATTAGACATT
>NW_027109179.1:1217854-1249566 GCF_000696795.3 Halyomorpha halys
ATGTTGCATAAACTTAATATATAATAAAATAAATATACAACTGCATTCAATAAATAAATATGTTATTGAAATATGAGTGAAAATATACAGTTTCGTGGAGAATCTCTACCACAGCCACAAACTCCAGGATATCTTGCTCTTTCCCTCCTTCTTTTAACATCCAACCGCATTAGATCCTCCTCCACATCATTCAGCTATATTACCCGGGGGGTCTTCTTTCTTGTCTTCCATCCAGTTTTCCATATACCATCTTCTTGGATATACTTTGATCGGGCATTTTCTCTACATATTCAAGCCATCTAATTCGAGCTCTTTTCATTAATTCTAGCTGTTAGGTTCCCCAAAAAGTTCCTCCATCAACTCCTTATTCCTTTTTCTTCTCTGAATCCCTTTCTCCTAGACTCCTCCCCATATAGTTCTCCCATGAGAACTAAAAACTGAAAATGTGATCTATGAAAGTCACTTTACTATCAGCAGTTAAAGGGAAAAAAGCCTTCCTCGTAACGTTATTAAATTAGCTAGCTAATTATTCACTGTTTTAGGTTAAAGCCATTGTTGTAGTATTAAAAAAAAATAGTAGAAAATATTTTTAAAAATGATTTTCAGATATAAATTTAATCGGGCTTTTGTTCTATGACATGAATTCAAACAATGTCTATTTTTCTTATTAAAGAGTCTGAATTGTTTATTTTAAATCGGTTTATAAATAATAAACCATCATATCTTAGCAAAAGAGGTGATAAAATAGAAAGTTTATTGGAACTGGCAGGGATTTTAGGAATATCATGAAGTTAATCTTGATACTTCAAACGTGGCTGATCTGTGCGGAAGATTGAATGTAGTCGGACATAGCGTAAAGGAATCTGCGAAGAAAGGAAGTAATCTTGAAAAATGTCGCTAATCTAGTTTTTCTTTGTAAATAGGCTTATGTGCGGTTGAAACAGAATCGCCATATGATAATATTTTTTTTTTCTAATATATTTATTGTTATTTACAACTGTATACATATATACACATCAAGTAAATTTGCTGTAAGTGATATTATGACATGATACAAACATGTGGAAAATCTACCCATTGATAGAACTCCCAAAACACTTCTAATGGAGAAGATCTCGAGGCCATCTTCTTTTAGACGCCCAGGAGGATTATTAGGTAGTGAAGGAGAAGCCAGGTTAGAAACGAGTTGGTTTGGGTGGTGGGAAGTTTATTATGGAAGGATTGGTTTAGTGGAGCCCCATAGCTCAATTCCGTATGTCCAGATAGGCCTTATAATAGTCATGTAGATCAGTCTTTTGTAATGGATTAGAAGTTTGGACCGTTTGTCTAGTAAAGTAGTCTGTTGTAATAGTCGGAATCGACGAGCAGTTTCCTGTCTTTTCAGTCGTGTATGAGAATTCCAAGTCAGTCGTTTGTCCAGATTTAGTCCTAAGTAACGGATCTGCTCAACAAAAATAAATGGGGTGTTATTAAAAGAAACTGTGGGGCAAGACGAAGGCTTACGATGAAGAGTAAATGTGATTTGGTGGGATTTATTGGAATTTATTTTAATTCTCCAGTTTTGGCACCATTCTTCAAGGGTGGTGATGTGGGATTGGAGGGATTGGGATGCAATGGAAGGATCATTATTCACTTACAATAGGCATGTGTCGTCGGCATACGTGGTGAGAATAGTGTTTGTATGGGTTGGGATGTCGATAATAAAATTAAATGATAACTTTGATATGTTATCGATGCTGTAAATTTTCAAGTGTAAAGCTGTATTACTAAATTCAATTGAAAATCATGTACGCCTGATAGTATCGACAACTGCCCGGTATGCAACTCCCAAGAAAAGGAAGATACCATTTACTTCTTGGGAAACTGTGACAAGTACAGTAAAATTATAATGCGGACCCACTCCCAAGAACAGTTATTCCGTTTATTAAAAGGCTCTAATTGGATAGGTCTTAGCTACTATGTACGGCGGACTACACTGGAAAGAGCTCAGTTGGTTAAAATGTAAGGGATAAATGCCATACTACAGATTGATATTATTGTTTTGTTTCTTCTAAAATAAATACCACATTTTTTTTTAAAGTAATGACATGATGATTTTTAAAAGCTTACAACTTTTTTTTTGGTTATTTATGTGTTGCAGCCTATGTGTTTAATTATTTAAATAGATCAATTTTCTGTATGTTTTATAAATAAATACGTTTCATTCATTCATAAATAAACATTTTTCGCTTTGAGAAATTGCTAATTTATTTAATTTTTGTGTTGAGAATAAAAATTATAAATTAATATAGCATCCGTAAATCAAAAACTTTTTGATTAAGAGATTTTTTTTTTATTACATTTTATACACAGCAATGGATCGACGAAACCGGTTGTTACGTTTCAAAGATTCTGTTATGAAAATAAATTTGATTTTTTTTTTTATTCTTGTCTTAATAGCACACATTTATTATTAAATATAAGCAAAATCATTAAGGATAATGGAAATGTAAAAGGAAATTAAGTGTGGAATCAGTTTGTGCTTTGACGTACCTAATTAGACTTAATACCATTGAAACATTTAGGGAAAATTTTACCACTAGTATGGATAAAGATTAATTCTGGTATTAGATAAAATTATAGAGGGATAATGTAGCTAAGGAGTCACCCTTAGGGACCCTTAAAGGAAGGGGTCTAAAACTGTATTGGGCTATTATGCTACATCAAAAGAGATCTTACTATTGATTTCGTAAAAAGATAGGACTGAATGTTAATCTTCTCCGTGTCACCGAATTTAAGTAAATTTATCCCACATATAATGAATACATACTCGTACAATACATACTCGTAATATTGATTACAAACTAACACAACTACTCACAGCACATAGTAAGCCAAAACAATATCTAAAATGATTAAAAAGTATCTTTTTTTTTAATAATTTATTTATTGTTATTTACAACTGTAATGAAATTGAAAATATATACAACAAGTAAATTTGCTGTAGGTGATATAGTGACATGATACAAACATGTTGAGAATATACCCACTGATAGAACTCCATTAACATTTCTAGAGGAGAAGATCTCGAGGCCATCTTTTTTTCAGACGCCTAAGAGGATTATTAGGTAATGAAGGAGAACCAGGTTAGAAACAAGTGGATTTGAGTGGTTGGGAAGTTTATCATGGAAGGATTGGTATCTGGTTCTGGCCATATCGCCAGCTTATGGAACATTGATGTCCCGGTGGATGACTTGATTCGTGACAACGTAAGGAGCATTAAGGATTTTACGAAGGATTGGATTGGGGAGGAATTTGAAGGTTTAGTTTAGCCCCCAATAACTCCGTCCAGATAGGCCTTGTAATAGTCATATAGATCAGTCTTTTGTAATGGATTGGCAGTTTAGACCGTTTGTCTAGTAAATGTTGTAATAGTCGGAATCGACGAGCAGTCTCCAGTCTTTTCAGTCTTGTATCAGGAAAAAGCATCTAAAATCTGAAACATGTACGTTATTTCATTTAATATTTTACAGATAACTATATATTTAATTGTTATATTTTTTTGGTTTTAATCTTTCTTTTAAAAGCGTGATGAATTTTTGATACTCTTAAAATTATTATCTATGAAGCCTTCAAGGGAAGGCGAAAGCGTTGGGTCTACAGACCTTGTAGATGTTTTCCCGCCCGAACCAGCCTTCTCCACGCCTTACAGTCTTGGATTACTCTTTGTTGATTCTGTCTATGCAAATGGTTTTTTGCCTCCCATGAGGTCTCTTGCTAACTACACTGTCATTCTTTGGTGTGTAAAGGTGTCCTGATGGATTCCTTCAAGCCAGATATCCCGTCTATCGTCACCTTCGTGCCTTTATATCATGAGGGTTTATTTAAATACTAATGTTATTGAGTGTTCTCTAGGTATCTGCCCTATTTCATTTCGATTCAGATATTAAGACCACATCTGGACAAAAGACTAACTTGCAATTCTCGTACAAAACTACAAAAAAAGATAATTTCTCGTAGATTTCAAATTTCACAACGCTCACTAGACATAGACTGTTTGTCCTTCCTATTTATTACTAAAGAGTCATCTACATGATACTAATAAGGCCTATTTGGAAATACAGAGTTGAGCTTTGTGGCTTCAATTAAACCGTCGAATTCCTCTCGTATGCAATCAAAAAACTTTTATCAAATCTTTAATACTGTCTACTGTGTTACCAATAAAATCAAGAAAACTATATGTTAACAAACGTTTCGCCTCACTTTGCAGTTCTTCGTCAGGGCTGTCAGATTGAAACAAAGATGTCAACTGAACAGTTTTCTCCTATTTTTGATATCATTATCCGGACTATCTTCCTACAAAAAAAATGTTATATTCATATGAAAAATGGGATTAATTATATTTTTATAATAACACTAAAACAAATTTAAACAAGAGAATACCGCCGGCCCAACAAAATCTATTATTAATATCTAATATTAATTCTCTTACCCCTATAGTAAAGGCTATTTGTACATAAGGAGTTGAACTGTGGGGTCCCACTAAACCTTCGAATACCTCTCGTATCCAATCTAGACCAACAAAAATCCTTAGTACTCTTTATTTGTCACAAATAAAATCATCCATAAAGACCTTAATGTTTCATATGTAACCGATCTAGAGCGAACCATATATCAATTCTTGCATTCTAAACTCCCTGACCACCCAAACCCACTAGTTTCTAACTTTGCTTGGTTTTCTATTCCTGACAATCCTTTCAGGCGCCTGAAAAGCAGATGGCCTTGCGATCTTCTAATGTAAAAAATTTATTAGAGTGTTACCAATGGGTAGTTTCTGTACAAGACTATATCCTTCTACTGTAGTCCAAATATCTCATTTTCTAGATATATTTTTTTTATTAAATTCAGTTGTAAATATCAATAAATTAAATATATTGGAATATAAAATTAAGTTATAGCCTGAGAAATATAAAAAAAAAATGTTCCTAATAGAAAAAATTAGAGTAGTGGAATAAGGAGGTGGCTGTAGCTGAGTTAAGGCGTTACCTTAGCAACATCAAGTCTGCAGCAGCTCGTTCTATTCCTACTTAGGCATATAGCTTTTGTTTTAACTTCCACGCTGGTAAATATAAGTTGGATATCTAGTATGTCAAAAATGGCCTGTCAGGGATTAAAAAAAGTAAAAATAAATTTTTAAATAATTAGTGAAATAACTTTTAAAACTGTTTTGTAGGATAAATAAGTCATTTAGATCAGGTTTGTAGATAAATTCACTTTATTATAACCTTGTTTAAATGTAAAATTTCACTCAGACAAAGCAAAGCGAACTGAACTGATCTCGGGAAAATCTACATTTTAGGTCGACTAAATGGTCGGGAAAGGAAAAAAAAAATTAAACAGACGTCAAAATATAAATATTCAAATCCGTAAATTCATGTTTTTCAGCATTGCATTAATTTGAATATTTTTTTTTTTACTGAGAGAGTTGAATTTACAGTTCAAAAAGAAAATAAAGAGCCTTGTTTCAACTATTAATAATTTCATTTATGATTAAGAACCAATGCCATTCAATTCTTTTTTTTATTTATTAATTGAAATATACAACTGTGTTTACATAAAAATACATCGAGTAAATGATCGTGTTCGTGATGTTAGATTACAATGGTATGACACAGATGCACAGAGAAACTACCCATTGGTAGCACTCTAATAACATTTCTACATTAGAAGGTTTTGAGACAATCTTCTTTTCATGCGCCTCAGAGGATTGTCATTTATGGAAGAGAAAGCAAGGTTATAAGCTAGTGAGTTTGAATGGTTATAGCGTTTATAATGGAAGGATTGATATCTGGTTCGAGTTAGGTCGGTTACATATCGAACATTAAGGTCTTTATTGTTGATTTTATTTTAATTTGTTTTAGTGTTATGTATTTGTTTCTACAAATATAATTAATTCCAGTTTTAAAATCAATATAACATTTTTTTTGTAGGAAAATAGTCCGGACGGTAATCAATAAAGTTATCAAAATAGTAGGAGAAAACTGTGCAGTTGTCATCTTTGTTTCAACCTGACAGCTCTGACGAAGCCCTGCGAAGTGGGGCGAAACCTTGGTTAATAATAAGTAGTTTTCTTTTACTATTTTGATAGCTTTATTGACCCCCACCCGGACTATTTTCCTCCAATAAATCATCTAGATGTTATCTTCATTAAAAAAGTTCAGCAGGACTTAAATATCATATTTACATAAAATTTCAACAGTTCTCATTATTAGCCATAAAAACAATAGATAAACATTAAATAATAATAAATTTGATTAGTAACAAAAAAAGGAAAAATAAATACCGATTCAAAAAAGAAAACCTAGATCTTTCCCGATTGCATTACGAATTCACTATCTTTTGTTGAACTGCTGCTTTCTTGGCAAGAAAATCTTTTCTTTTTTTTAATTTTATATCTTTATTGAAATTTACTACTGTACATAATAATACATTAAGTAAACTTTATATACGTTTATAATGGAGTGATACAGTTCTGTAGAGAAAGTAGCCGTCGGTAGCACTCTAATAACATTTCTACATTAGAAGAACTCCAGGCCATGTTCTTTTTAGGCACCTTTGAGATTTGTCAGAAACGAAAGAGAAAGCTACGTAAGAAACTATTAGGTTTAGGTGGTTAGGGAGTTTATAATAGAAGGATTGATATCTGGTTCGGGCTAGATCGGTTACATATGAAACATTCAAGCATTTATGAATGATTTGATTTGTGATATAGTTAAAAACATTAAGGATTTTATGAATGATTTTGTACTATAAGGATTTGATACGAGAAGAATTCAAAGAGTTAGTGGAGCTACCCAAAGCTCTACTCGATATGTCCAGATAACTTTTCTGTATATAAGGTCTACTTTTTATCATATAAGCGTGTCGCGACTTACTTATCATAGGAGTAGTCTCAGGGAAAGAAGGGATGGAAAATGACGCGTTATGTAAAAAATTAGATTTTCCGACACTTTTTCAAGATGGATTTTTGCTAACTTAATATGCAATTTATTTTTTTTATCAACTGCAATGTGTAATTTGTAGTTCGTGTGCAGTACAACAGCAGTGTACTATTTGTTCGTTAATGTGAAAAAGTTATAAAAATGCATAGTATGGCTGATAATTTGATTTCAATATTTCACTTTCGCGTTGTTGTTTTTTTTTTTTGGGCTAGTGTATTATGAAAGAATAATATGAATTACTTTGGGTTAATCTATCAATAGCTCGCTGAGTACACATCGTACTGAAGTACAGAAATACGGGTTATTTGCCTACATAAAAAACAATAACAATAATTATTTAAAGGGCCAAAAAACTATTGCTTGAAAGTTTTATCTGCTCCAATCTCTTCAAAGTCCATGGTACACGGAATTCCTACCCAGACAAACGAGCAAGCGACGATCAATCCAAATTAGCCTCGAGATTGTTGGCCACCTCTGGTTTAGACCGTCTATTAAGTCCTGTCATAGTCAGAACTGACGTGCCTGTCTGTTCAGTCTTTTATGAGGATTCCAAGTTAGTAGTTTGTCCAAATGTATTTCAAGGTAGCGGATCTGTTCAACAGGGGTAAGAGGAACATTATTAAAGTATACTGTAGGGCAGTCGGCAGATTTACGGCGAAGAGTGAAGGTGATTTGATGGGATTTGTCGGGATTTATTTTTATCCCCCAATTCGGCCCCATTCTTCGAGGGGGACGGTGCTAAGTCAAAGTTATAGTACAAGAGCCGGAAAGAAAAAAAGGCAGTTATCTCTCCCCAATTTTTGATTACTTCAATGAAAACTATGTATAATTACTAGCCAAAATTGATGAGTCTGCCAAATTTAGGTAAGGGGATTAAAAAATGGTAGCTGTTACAAAACCTTAAAAAAACATTGATTTTTCATTCGGAGCTCTATAACTTAAAAACTACCAACAACACTAGAAAATCTAACACATTACTAGAACATTATTTAAAGAAGAGTAAATTTGTTTAAATATTAGCCCTAAAAGAGCGATTTACGTCCAATAGTTCTCGAGATATAGCTTTTTAAAAAGCAAAATTTCTTAAAAATCTACTGAATGATTTTAGTTAATAAAGTAGTTAATTTATTTTGAGAAATTTATATCTCAGGAACTATGTTACGTACATATATCTATTAGCACTCAAACTAAAGCTAGTTTAATGGACTATAAAGAAGTTTATGATCTTTACCTTCGAAGGAATAGTAGTTTTCATGATATTTGCTAAAATAAATTGATTTATAGTTGTTCGGACAATAAATTTGATTTATGAAAAACTTTATTTCAGAAACCATTGGACGTACCCATGTCTGCCAGTGCTCAAATTAAAGCTAATTAAATTTACTACAAAATAGTTAATTATGTTTATATTTCTAGGAGTAGTAGTTTTTATGATATTTGACAAAATAAAGTCACAAAATGTTGATTTCTAGTTGTTCGTATAAAATGTTGGATTTTTGAAAAAATATATCTCTAGATCCATAAGACGCTAAAGTTTATAACCTTTACCTTCGAAGGAATAGTAGTAGTTATATCGAAGGAATAATAGGAATAGTTTTCATGATATTTGCTAAAATAAATTGATTTATTGTTGTTTGGACAATAAATTTGATTTTTGAAAAACGTTATTTCAGAAACCATTGGACGTACCGATGTCTGCCAACACTCAACAAACAAACAAAGTAAATTTAACTTACTATAAAGAAGTTTATGCCACTTATCTTCGTAGGCGTAGTATTTTTTATGATATTCACATATGTATATAATTTTGGCAAATGAAAATTTGTCCGAATAACTATATATCAATTTATTTTAGCAAATTCCATGTAAAATATTACTCCTACGAAGATAAACATAATAAATTATTTTATAGCTCATTAAACTAGCTTTAATTTGAGTGCTAATAGACATCTGTACGTCAAATGGTTTTTGAGATATAAATTCACTAACAACTGATCTTTTAGTACGTCCCATACAACATTTTTATGAAATGTTGCTTTTTAAAAAGCTATATCTCGAAAATATTTAACGTAAATAACTCTGTTAGGGCTCATACTTTAGGAAAATTACTCTTCTTTAAATGACGTCCTCTTAGGTTTTCTTGTGTTGTTCCTACTTTTTAAGATACAGAGATCCGAATGAAAAATTAGTTTTTTTTATCGCTCTGAAACATCCGCCAATTTTTATTCCCCCTACCTATACTTGGCAGACTCGTCAATTTTGACTATTAATTATACCTAGTTTTCATCAAAGTAATCAAAAATTGGGGTGAGATAACAGCCTTTTTTCTCCTCTTGGGCTCTTGTACTATTATATGATGTGCGTAGCTCACCCGAGTTTTTGGATATCAAGACTTGAAAATATAAGTTCTCCTATATATTTATTATTATAATATTCAATATTTTAACTATAATTTTATCATTTAGGCTATTGGTGCTTAAGAATAGATAGGAGTTATCAAAATTACTCATCTCCATCACTCAGCTAATAGATAACTCAAACTATTGCTACAGAATATAATATCCAGCTTATCTTGGAAATATCAGTAAAGAGCACTGCTCATCTATTTTCTGCATGTTTTTCATTTGGATTGATATGATATCAATTTATTCTTCTGTATCTACCCATTTACCTCATTGGTCTACACCTTTTTTTTTCATTTTAACAACCTATATACCCAACTCCCCCTCTATATATATTCCAACTGACGATTTCTCGTTCTTCACGTCGCTCCAATATGTTTTTTAGAAATTTATTTACTGTTAACTTTGGCTCTCAGTTTGTAGATACAAGTATTGCTTCAGACAAACAAAAAAGTTCAGATATCAGCGTTTTATATTGCTGTTTTAATTTCAATAGCATTTTATAATCTGATCTATACAAACCAGATTTTTAAAAAATGTTATTCATTTTATATTATTTTTATTCATATGCATCTATTTTGAATGGTCTAGCTTTTTTTATTTACACATATATATAACATTTCCCATGCTTAGTATGATTTTACCATCAACAACACAATTCTACCAAAGTAACTTTTCAAAAATGTATTTGACAGTTTGAATTTATTTCTATGTGCTTTCGTAAACTGCAAATAAAAATAAAATTTTCGGTATTTAAAATATTTTCTGGCATACTTTTTATCAAATACCAATGTCCGTACAAGTTGATTATTAATGAATAATCATATTATTTGAGGAAGCGTGTTGGCACAGTGGTAAAGTCCTGTGCTACTAAGTCTAAGGACCCGATTTTGAATCCAGCAGATAATTATTCAGTTACTGCAGCCGTTAGTTAACCCTGTGGGTTAGGAAGCCCTCCGGGATCCATCCCGTCTCAAAAGTGGAATTCCGTTAATTAAGAAAAAAGTCTGGCGATGAAATGTGTGTGATCTTGGAAAAAATCACCTCGATGTTTAACGATTGTTCTTTGTTTAACAGTACTTTCTTACTATATACTAAGCTACCGATCCTATATAAATTGTAGTGCTTCATATTATTTGATGTAATACGATTAATCACAAGGATTTCTAACCCCTCTGCGTAGTTTATGAATATTTTTACTCGATTTTGACATTAAGTATCATACTGAGAAAAATGAGGCAGATCTTGAGAAAATTTCATTAAAGTCTGCTGTTGCTCCAAGCCATAAATATTATGTTATTTATTGCAAGCTAATTAATTGTAAATAGTTTAATAATAATGTTATTAATAAGCTATAATAATAACTCTTTTATACTAATGAATGATAAGTATTTACAGGGAACTTTTTTTTCGCATAAAACCAATCACGGCCATTTTTAAACAAAGGATACACTATATACACGAGTATTGAAAATGAGTCACTAGTTCTTAACAAAGGATACATTATTCCCATGTTTTGAACATTTTCAGTTCTATTTAATCTTGGGAATTTATAGATCCCATTTATAGAAATACTTTTAAAACAACTTTATCACAAACAACTATTTTTTTTTTTTTAAGGATTCTGTCACAATTTTAATTGGAAAATGTTTGCTAGAACAAAGTTTTATATTAACTCATTTTGAGCCTATATCATTAAAGAGGAAAAATTTACATTGTTTTAAAAGAAACATATTTGCCTAAATCAGTACTTCCCTACCTATAGTCAGCGCCCGCGGGAGGGTTATTCATATTTCTATGACAATTTATTGTTACCACTATCTTATTTATTACCTATATTATATATTATTATATTATAATTAGATGTTTAGGTGTTAGGTGAAAGGTTGAACTAGATTGCTTGTGACCGAGGTACTGCAGCGGTGCCGGTTCGAATCCAATCTGGAGGGTTAACGTTTATTTGTGGCAATGAAAACTTGATCCCTCCACCCACCATGGTTAGGATTGGTCAATCTATGGACAACCCCCTCCACGGGTAGGACGCATAGTTTCATTGTAGGCTTGGTAGTTCACATATTTCCATTGATTTAAAACTACTGGCCTGAACAGTCAAAAAAATAAATAATCACGAAGTATGAGTGGACCCAAAAAATCGTAAACACTGTTTCATATTTCAGTCCAATTTAAATTAGAATAACTAAACGTTTTTCTATGAGTATGCGATTATTCAAACGACACCACATAAAAGATGCTTTAAAAAAATCTGAATGCATTAAAAATGGTATTAACACCATCCGTATTAAACTAGAATATCTAAAATGAACCCTGAACTAAATATAGACATCGTACAGGATTATATATATATATATATATAAACTGACACATAATTTCTTCCAGTCTTGTCCCAACTCATTAAACCCTCTAAACACTAAAACCACAACCCGGAGATATAAACAATATATATATGCAAATATAAATCAATGATATGTACTTCATGTTAACTTGCGTGTTATATGCATTTTATTTCAGCCATTTTATGTCAGGGCCTGTCAGTAATCTAACTAGATTTTTTTAAAAGAAAAACGTTTCCACATAGATCACTACTGTGAAGCACTTTCATATTTTGTTGGAGAAAGTCATGCACACATTCGAAAAACTTGAATGTTTATCCCTAATATAGATGATGTCAATTATTCTTATATATCGTTTCACAATAGTACATAAATGTCACTTAGCTTTAGTTAGGTGGATCAAAAAGTGTACCGATAAGTACGCATATATTTGCTAGAAGCAATTCATTCAACTGTGATGTTCAATCAAATTATAAATGTAATAAATACTATTTTGAATTCAAACATGTAATATGGCGATGGATTTTTTTTCTTGATTAGAAAAAAAGTGTTAATATGGTCTTTATTCTATATTTTTGTGGCACCTGAAAAGAAGATGGCCTCGTGACCTTATATTGTAAAATGTTTTTAGAGTTCTACTACTGGGTAGTTTCTCTACATGCTGCATCATATCATTATGATCTTACTTCAAATTTGCTTATTGTATTTTATATACAGTTGTAAATATCAATAAATAAATAAATTTAAAAAAAAATCTGTAAAGTATGAAAATTCGAAAAAAGTGTTTTTTTCACCAGTATGTTCTATCTTTTCCTGTTTTCTCCTCATCTATCCATCTACGAAATACATAGAGAACAAAAGATCGTTTATGCAATTATCTCAATTAACTAAGAAATTATGTACCATGAAAATTATTTAGAAAAAATATATATAAATCAGGGAAGAATCAGTCTCTTGGGACTATGTAATCTGAATTTAATCCTATAAATTATGAAAAAAAAAGATGGGTGAGAATAGGTTCAATGACTATCCTGCAAATCTGGGTTGAAAATCACTGATTGTAATTTTGGGACACTATTACCCCAGTTCATCCAACATAATCATCCAATTCTTATCATCGATATGATGAAATTATACTGATGGCATTGAATTCATCGAGAAAGTTGTTTAGTTTAAATCATATCAAAGTGTGATAGAGAATCGTGTATATAAATGAAAACACGCTATCTTTTAATGAGTTTTCATGTAGTCCTGAGATTGCTTGAAGCTATTGAAATGTTGGATTTATCCATGCGAATGACAGTTAGCAGGAAACTAAAAAAAACATTCATGTAAAGTAATTATATGTTTAAGGTAATAAAATTACCTAAAAATAAAAATCACATAAATTGGACAAGTATTAGCAAAGACTAAGTGAATTTGGGATCTGTGTTTATTTTTAAAGAATTCTCAGAACGTTTCTGTCAACCCGATTTCTTTTCATCACATTTTTTTATTTTATTGAAGCTGTTATTTCAATGATGAGTTAATTAATAATGATAATAGTATTATCATTATAAAACATAAAACATGGATAGTATTATACAATCGTTTACTTATAAAATTAGATAGCTCTAATAATATAATTATAAAATTAGATAATTACAAAATTTGATAATTATAATAACATCTAATTGGATAATTAGATATTATACTTTGTCAGTTCCAACTCTTCTTCTTCTAGCTCATCAATGCAAATTATTTATTTATTTTTACTACTCACATTCACAATAATGTTTAAAGTAATTGTATAATCATTATTAGAAGAGTTGACTTGAATTATTATTTTATTGTTATTTATTTATTAATGCATAATAAATGTGACCAACCCACAGAGGGTCACATCTTTCGCTTGGACCACCCACATTATACCATGTTATTTTAATATGCTGAAATAACATAGCAAGTAAAGTTAATATATACAAGTAATGTTTAGTTCGTATTATTATTGATTTTAAGAGTGGATAAATACATAAAAACCTTTCTAATACTAATTAATTTGTTATGTAAAATTCAAATTGAGGACATATATATTCAATTAAATATCCAAAAAGTTTCCAGTTAAAAGAAACATTTTCATAGAATATTTTCTCAACTAAAACTTTACAACGATATAATTAGAACAACAGATTTCATTAAATCTAAAACACTAATAATATTTATCAATTGTCTATAAAATTATTGTGAACATTTTGAAATTATATTTTAATTATTTAAGAACACATCTAAACCAATAAAAGGAACAGAAAATTCATTTTATTTCTTTATTTTTGTTATCTTTCTTAACAATTGTCAGTTTTCAATAACTTAAAAGGAAACTTAATTGCAGTATGTTTAATTTGTTTTTAACTTAACATTTTTAAGCTTTAACCAAATCTTTTGTCAATCTAACATAAAATTTATCAACTGCATTAAGATTTAAAATAGTAATCAGTCATTAAATAAATTTTATCGTACTTAATTGATCAACTGGATCAATTAAGTACGATAAAATTTATTTAATGACTGATTTTTAATTATAAGTCATCAAGCTTATAATTAAAAATCAGTCATTAAATAAATTAGTAAACTGTCCTAACACCTCAAACTAGCAATCATAGTTTTTTTCATAGTATATGATTCATTTATTTTTGATTTACATCCTTTAGTAAATTGTTTAAAGCAATTGCTGTGACTTACAAAAAACAAAAAAAATTACATAAATAAGTGTATAGCAGTGAATTTTTTGAGCTAATAGCACGAATTATGGTCTCTAATTTAAAACCAGTAAAATAAAAATTAATATATCCTAATTTTATTAATTTTTTTTTAAAATTTAATATTTCTTTTAGGTAGTAAGGATTGGATAGTTGATTATTAATTTTAATTAAAGTCATATTAAATATTATGAATTATCAACAACTATCATGTACATTTTTTGGTGACGAAACCTCCATGAGTAGACTCTGGACGCTCTTCAGGACCCTGTTTCATAATGTACTAATAGTACTGGTTCAAAATACAAGTATAGAAATAACGTGTTAATTACCCTAATCCTTTTTTTTTCATAATAGGGAGGACTATTAGTGATATTACAGGAGTTAAAAAGTACTAAAGTACAAGTTACTATTGTACTAGCCAGTGTAATTTTAATAAGTTAAATTGGCAAGACAAATAATATTAGTTTGTACTTTATTATGAAACAGGGCCCTGGAGTGAAAATTAAATTAGTTGTAGAAACTAATATGTGGGGAACTGGAATTTACATTGATATAGTCATGTATTTCAAAAGTTTACTACATTTGAATATATTTGATAGTAGTTTTATTTACCTTATATTCTGTCTTATCATAATTTAATAAATTAAATTATTTTTCCCTGTTTACCGTGAATGATACACAATTTCAAATTATTACTAACTAATATTGACTTGTTTATATTAACTAAAAAATGAATTTTGCCAAATTCAGAATAAATTAATTAACCTATAACAAATATTACATTTACTTTTGATTATTATTAATTTTTATTGTTTGTTGTGATGAACTATATCGAATGATATATTTATAAGTAACTAATTTTAATTTTTTAATTTTTATTTAAAGAATATTTCTATTATGTTTATCATTATATTGATTAAATCTTATTTAAATGGCAGGATTGTCCATATATATATATATATATATATACACACACACACTTGTATTAAATATTGAGAATTATTAATAATTTGCTACAATTTTCATGTACATTTCTGGCGCCCAAACCTATATGCAAAGAGTTGCAAAGAGTTCCTCCTTGAGTGAGAATTGAAATTTGTACAAAATATAAAATGCTTAGAGTTGGCATTTATATTAATATAGTCTTGTGATTAAAAGAGATGAAATTAATTTCAATAAGTTATAATCCAAATTTATTTATTAAAAACAGTTTAAATTTCCAAAAAGAGAATATATTTCAAGTATTTTGTTACTTACCACATACTCTTGTTTTCATAAAGTAAGAAAACATCATTCTTTTAATATCAAAACATCATGAATGTTTTGAAAACATATAAATGAAGGTTTTAAAATAGAAGAAATGATAAATAATTAATCATATGAAATAGGATCATTAAAACAAATACTATTATAAAAAGTCTTTATTATAACATCAAATGTAATTTAATTACAAATTCCTGAGGTGGTATTTTTAACAAAATATTATTTCTTAGATTTATTTAAAAATAAAAATACAGTTCCACTAATACTTATTTAAATACAATATTGAACTAGAATTTTAGTATTTCAAATACAACTGATAATAAAGTATAAATAATCTTCTGAGAAAATATTTAATATGTAACTTAAACAAATAAAAAGTCCTAAGGTGGTATGTGAATTAAATTTTATTTATAAAGCATAAAGTGACAAAGAATTATTTAAAAAAAAAAAATACAATTCAACATAATTATTATTTCAGTATACTATTTGACCTTGAATTTAATACAAAACTAAAAAAAAATAGGATAAATTTTATAGGAAACTTGAACAAATAAAAATTGACAATGCAAGAAAAATTAAAATGATTTTTGATTACAACATTAATCATTACAACAATACAGATTTAGTTAAATGTATAAACTTAGATAAACTCTATCTATAAATAAAAAATCTAGATCCGTTCCTATTAAATTGGTCACCTTTATCCCTTTAAGTTTCAATGAATCTTGACTGAATTAAGCGTTGACATAAAAATAAAGACTGCAAAAAAAGTTGTTGGGTTTTCCACCAAAAGGAATCATATAATGTTCATCACATGTATATATTATAGATATATTTTTTTTGGATTTTTTAACTTGCAACACAAAACATGTAAAATGAATATTGGAATTAAAACATTAATATTACGGATGAGCCATGGTACCAAGTGGTTGAGGATTGGACATTCTCCGCATTCTGGCCTTCAATAATAGTCCTTCAATAATTTCTTCAGTCTCAAGATTTCCGAAAAGACCATGTTTTAAGGGACTGATTCCAATTTGCGATAGCACGTACATTGTCTTCATCTTTGACCAGAGTATCTTCGCCACAGCAATTATAAACATGGCAAAGCCAATCATGGAGACCAGACATGCAAGCTCATCGTTTCTATATTTCTGATCAGCCAATACAAAAACTAGATCGGAATCGTTACCTGAGATTCCAGTAGGGTTTTTTGGATTGGGTAGGGTGTCCTTCCAGGCCGTGATCTCACTGTAGATAACGAATGGGACTGCAAACTGCAGAGTGAAGAGCAAAGTCAAGCCAATGAAGAGACCCCGGTAGAGCCAGCGTTCGGTTTCGGTCACCCTCACTAGGATGATACGAACACCAGTACTCCCCATCTTGAAGTGCATGAGGCAGGATCGCGTCATAGATACTTAAAGGTGTGGAATCAGCGCACTCTTACAACTACTTTTTATACTACTGTAATGGCTACCGCTGAATAATCACGTTTAAAATAGTATTCCATTATCAATTAAGTGTTAATGTGATCAAAGATTATTTATTTTATTGTTATATTAGTTTAAAATGTTATCCTTATTTATTTATGTTCATAGTTTTATTATTTCCATAAATATAGAGATTTTTTTAAAATTTATTTATTCATTCTTTTTAAAATTAGTTTGATGATGATTTATCATTATTACTTATTTCCCAACGTTGTGATAGATTGCAACAATTATCAAAGATTAAATAATAACTAAAAAAAAAAAATTATCAGTAAATACTTTCGCTGAACAAAATTTACTTAAGTATTTTAATCCAAAAGCTAAATGGAAAAAAATGGAAGTCATTTCACCTCAATTTTCGATTACTTTAATGAAAACTATTTATAAATACTGGTCAAAACTTATGACTGCCACCATAGTTGATAAAATAAAAAATTGCGACTGTTTCAAAATGTAAAATGAAATTAGTAATTAATTCATAACTTCATATGCCAATATTAAATCTCATGAATCACAAACAAAATGAATGTTGACATGTTAAGAATTATTCTCCTGCTTAAATCACACTAGCTTAGACATTTTTCGTACAACCAAAAAAGGTTTAACAATATGGATTTATCTCATTTTGAAAGTAAATATCTCAAATGTTGATTCCTGGGTGTGCGAAAAAATTGTTTTTCATGAAAAACTATAGCTGATTATTTGACGAACAAATGCCTATTGCCAGTCAAATTAAAGCTTGTTTTTTTTTGTACTATAATTTATTTTATCATATTTACATTCTTAGGAACAGCAGTTTCCTTGGCATTTGCCGAAATTTATTCACAAAATAAAAAATTTGTTATTAAAAAATACAAAATGTTGCTTTTTGAAAATAACAATTGAACGTAAATAGCTATATTATAGCTCATATTTTAGAAAATTTACTCTTCATTAAATAATGTACTGAAGATTTTTATTAGTGTTGTAGGACATTGAGCTCCTAATAAAAAAACATTTTGCTACAACCACCATTTTTATTCACACTCACTACACATGGTAGACATATTAATTTTGACTAATAACTATACACAGTTTTCATTGAATAAATCAAAAATTGGAGTGAAATAAATGACTTTTTTCTTCTATTGGGCGCGGGTACTAGGTTGGTCTAAAACCTATGCCTAAACGTCAGCACACTTTAGAACAAAACATTTTACACTAGTTTTTGTCTTAACCGCGCGATAACCATCTCTCATCATCTACGGTCAGAGAAATCTCCACTATTATAAACTTTTTTATCATTTATTATCATACTTGAGTTTTTTATAATTTCCAAAAATAAAGAGTCACCTTTATTATGTTAATTATTACAATCGGAGTTAAAAAAAAAATCAGGAATGCAATACTTTGTATAGAAATACTGTAATAAGCTATATTCATAAGCTACAATTATCTCCAAAAACTAGAGGATTAAAATAAATTCCACCAAATCACATTATAATACCTATAAGGCCCACATACTATAAGGCCTATCTGGACACACGGGTCGAGCTTTCGGGCTCCACTAAACCATCGATTTCTCCCTAAATACAATCCTTACAGTCCAGAATCCCTCATAAAATCCTTAATGCTCCTTACTTTGTCGCAAATCAAGTCATCCATCAGGAACTCAATGTTCCATATGCTGCCGATATAGCCAGAACCAGATACCAACCCTTCCATGATAAACTTAATAACGCAACCACCCAAACTCATTTGTTTCTAACCTGGCTTCTCCTTCATTAGCTAATAACCCTCCTAGGCGTCTGAAAAAAAGATGGCCTCGAGATCTTCTCCTGTAGAAATGTTATTGGAGTTCTATCAATGGGTTGATTCTCCATATGTTTGTATTATATTATTTTATCACTAAAATCAAATTTACCTATACATATTTTTATACAATTGTAAATAACAATAAATGAATTATAAAAAAAAATAACCTTCTATGGTCCAACATCACCAATCTCTCCTTAATACTAATTGATCATCTTATAAATTTCAGCTTCTCTGTCAAAAATTTATACATTACTATCCTAGAAACCTCATTTCGTACAAATTTTCCGAAAATTACTAACAAGCTGAAGTGATCGGAGAAAACAAAAGCAATTGTAAAAGGTACCAATCACTTCATTAAAATTGTTTATCATATTCCAACTTAGTTCTTAAATAACGACCCTATAAACTTCTATTCAACCATGAGAGCCTACTAAAACCCTTTGATCAAAATCTTTCCTTGAAAAAGCATGTTTGTGATATCTCCTGATGTATCTCTTATTTCTGAAAGCAACTAAATTACCTCCACCAACTATTTCCATTTGTTATCCGTAGACTTCTAGTAACCTCCTTGATATTTTTCCACTTTGATTACTTTTGAATTAATAAATCTAAGTGAAACAAATCACCACCTTTTGGTAATGAGTTGATATTAGGCCTCATTCTCGGTAAACTAAAAACTTAATTCCGTTTGTTGGAGGGAATCGGGTTAATCAACAATATTATAGAAGAGTTTGTAGACGACGTTATGATTTTTATAGAATACTGACCTTAAAGTGGCCATTTCTAATTTTTTAACAGTAAAAATAAATAAGTTCATGGCATTGAAAAAAAAAAGTCAAAGTGTCCAAGAGCAGAAAAAAAAAACTGCTTTTATGACAATTTCTGATTATTCTATAGAAAAATATATCAAGTTTAGAATCAAAATTGATTACTGCCAACCATAGTAATAAAAATTATATCTTTTTCAGAAATTTAAAAAAAAATTAATTTTTGGGTTCTTTCAAGTAAAGAAAAAAGTATATAAACATAACAATTGTGTTGAAATGTTTTTTATTTTAATTTTCATTCAATTCTATAATGTTTGTAAATTGTTTTTCATTTAGCCCTAAAGAAGCCCTGCAAAGGGCGAAACGTTGGTAAACTATAAATAGTTTTATATTACTATTATGATATTTTAATTGACCGCCACCCTGCCTTCAACTAAACATTTGTAGCAATATGATGAAATTCGTCTTATTGCCCTCTATCAATATCAGAAGAGCATAGGATAGTGGAGATATTGAAACTTGGGAAAAGGGAGCAAAAAAAATTCCATCTGTTTCCAATCAAACAGAAGAAGCCAAATGAGTCCTTTCAAGCGAACGTTATTATTTGAGGCAGACACTATAATTTCAATAGCAGTATCTCGTAATACGACTTTATTTTCCTTACATATTCTTTAAATGTTATGTAGGTCATTCTCTCATAATGCGGCAGAGATGATGTCTAGACTATTTTTGGGGCAACATTTATTATTGCGGAGCTAAAAAAAAAAAAATTCAAGTTTCTAATCTTGCTTTCTCTTCCATTCCTCACAACCTTCCGAGGCACCTAAAAAGAAAATGGCCACAAAACCTGCTAATGTAAAACATCATTTCAGTGCTACCAATGGGTTTTCTCTGCACGCCTGTAACACTCTGTTTTAACTGAGATCAAATTTACTAAATTTATTATAATATACAGTTGTAATTAGCAATAAATAAATAAGCAAAAATAAAATTCTTTTATTTTTATATAATACTAAATCATGAAAATTGGATTTTTCTTTCAACGGTGAAATATTTCTTTTGAAAAGTTATGATTTGAGCTATCAAAAAGAAATGTTAGAAAATCATATTGATTTTAATTTGGTTAAAAGCATTAAATGGTCGAGGGAATCAAAAGCTTTAGAGAAGCCCAGAAGTCTTAAAACAGTTTTTTTTTTCCTTTCCAAGCACGATTTCCGCAACATTTAGAATTTGAGGATTGAACATTAAGTATTTCTAGTACAAAAAATACTAAACTATTTCGTTTATAAAATTTCAGATTACTTCTTTATACCTAAAAATTATGGTTTTTATTTTTAAAACTGATAGATCTTGTGTACCTCGAGTATTTTCTGTCAGGATAAAATTTTATGAAATGAAATTAAAAATAGTTTATTATTCAAGGAAGTGGTCCCTTTAGGACAATTATAAGGTTACACAATATGTTGGCCAAAACAAGTGTGAAAAAAAACAAATAACTAAGTACATAAAAAAAAATTATACAAAAAGGTAGTACTCAATATTTACGAATAATAAAGGATAATTTTCAATATTTATATTATCTATTCTATAATATATTTGTTCATTGGAGAAGCAAAAGGTGGTTAAACAGGAGGGTTTTAAGCGATGGAAGAATTGACATGACGTATGCTAGAGGGAATGGAGTTCCAGTGAAAAGCAGATTGTTTTGAGAATAACCGATTTTCATGCTGGATTGCTTCAATTACTTAGTGATATCAAACAAACTGGATTCGTATCCTTTCATCAACAATTTATAAGAAGAAATGTTATGGAGAATACTTAACTTAATAAAATTTAAATTAATAACACAACTACAAATGATCCACTTTACTCTCAAAAATACAAACAACTACTCTTAATAATAAAATAAAGTAAAAATAGGTTTTTAAATTTCAGATAATATACATCACCATACCATTATTTTTATATATTAAAATAGTTTTATTTTTATCCCTACCCCTTCAACCCATGAAGAGTCAGGGGTGCTGCAGTATGTAAGGAAGAACTGTTACTAGAACAACGGTTGTACAAGGATATATATATTTGAGTTAAGTGAGAGGGAATAATGTGATAGTAATATAAAAATAATTTTTAGGTTTTTTCCTTGATAATGGATTAAAAGCTGAAACGTTGGAGAATTAAAATAAACTTGATGAAAGTAAAGTGGATCATTTGTGGTTGTTTTATGATTAATATAAAATACTATTAAACAATTAATTATTGAATATATTAAATTATAAAACTTAAATTATATCGTTTATATTTTTGTATATATATCCTTGTACAACCGTTGTTCTAGTAACAGTTCTTCCTTACATACTGCAGCACCCCTGACTCTTCATGGGTTGTAGGGGTAGGGATAAAAATAAAACTATTTTAATATATAAAAATAATGGTATGGTGATGTATATTATCTGAAATTTAAAAACCTATTTTTACCAGACTAGGGTACAGAGTAACGCAGGGCATTCAAATTTGAACCTAGAAACCAATATATGATGAATGAATTTCCAATTGTTCTTGTTTGTAGAGTTTTTTATATCCAGAAGTAAAACGTTTACGCTTTAAAAATTTTCAGTTTCTGTACATTTCTATTATAAATATGTTATCAATAGCTAACAAATACTTTCCGTTAGAAAATAATTCAATTTTTCATCTTGACTTTAAGCTACTTCTAGAGCGGCAGCAAGTTCATTTTATTGAACAAAACTACGTTGGAAATGAGTCATATCTTGAAAAACCTTCGGTATGTCGGAAAATGTTGGCATACAGATGTATACTGGGACCTAAAATGAAGTAATACGCCACAATGTAGTTTTTAATGATTATCTTCGTGAATGTAGCAGATCCTGCGATATTTCTTTAAAATAAATTCCCCAAATGTCGCATAAGCATTTTTCCGAAAAATATATGTGTTTAAATAGTTCTATCTCGGAAGATATTTAACGTATTAGGGTTCGAAATAAAGCTTATTAAATACTCCATAACCTACTTCATAACTATCATCTTCGTAAGAGTAGTTGTTTGTATTGTTGAGAGTAAAGTGGATCATTTGTAGTTGTGTTATTAATTTAAATTTTATTTAGTTAAGTATTTTCCATAACATTTCTTCTTATAAATTGTTGATGGAAGGATACGAATCCAGTTTGTTCGATATCACTAAGTAATTGAAGCAATCCAGCATGAAAATCGGTTCATCTCAAAAAAATCTGCTTTTCACTGGAACTCCATTCCCTCTAGCATACGTCATTTCAATTCTTCCATCGAAATAAAGCTTATCCGAAAAATATATGTGTTTAAATAGTTCTATCTCGGAAGATATTTAACGTATTAGGGTTCGAAATAAAGCTTATTAAATACTCCATAACCTACTTCATAACTATCATCTTCGTAAGAGTAGCTGTTTGTATTGTTGAGAGTAAAGTGGATCATTTGTAGTTGTGTTATTAATTTAATTTTAATTATATAAGCTCCCAGTAATGCTTTATGAGTTCTTGGGCATAAATCTAAATGTTTAATTATTTAACTATAATACTAGATTTATTTCCACGGTGGCCATTTGAAAAATTTTCCATATCAGACCTACAAACTCCCAGAGGGTTGTAAACATTTTACCATCATCTTCTTCAATTTTGCATTAGTGAAAGAAATTGGTTCACAATTACTCATAGCTTAACTCACAATTTATCTGAACTACAATACCCAGGTCACGTTAAAGAATAAAAGGTGTGATGCGATTTGTGAAGAAGTGCACTGCAGTAATTTTCTTTATCAGGAACATCAAAAGACAAAGGGATAGAGGCTTTCTTTCTCCTACTCCATATTACCTTTATATCCGACCGTGAGCAACTCCTTAAGTTATTGGCTACTTGTTAAACTCTATCCACTTTACCATCGGTAATGAGCGACTGTTCTTAGTAACTTATAAAAAGAATCTGGTTCATTGTGCGCATAACTATACTTTCGCTCTAAGTTTCGATGAAAATAATATGTTTCAAAAATGGTCGGTTTTAATGAAAAAGTTGCTATGTCATCCTAGGCATACAACTGCCTTAAATGTGTAATTTCAGTTTCGTTCACACACACTTTCAGAAGAGTTAAAGCCGAAAAAAAAGCCAATGCACCCATGCATGCAGCCAATTACGTTTCCAACAGAACACTACACCATGACCTTCATATCCATTCTGTTCTTAACCTTATAACAATTAAATTCACAAAATTTCATAAAAACCTTTTTAATCATCCTAGTCCTTTTGTTAATCCTTATTCAGATCCACCCATCCTTACAAACCACCTCGAAGGTTGAAACGGCAGTGGCCAAGAGAACTTTTCTAAAAGAGAATCGACAATTGGAGTTCTGGTAATTGCCAGTAATTTGAATGAATTTCAAATTGTTCTTGTTTGTAGATTTTTATATCCAGAAGTAAAAATTAAAAATTTTCAGTTTTGTTTCTGTACATTCCTATTATAATTACTTTATCAACAGTTAACAAATACTTCTCGTTAGAAAATAATTCAATTTTTTATCTTGACTTTAACTTCTAGAGTGGAAAACGGTAAGTTCGTTTTATTGAACAAAACCTAAGTTGGAAATGAGTCATATCATGAAAAACGTCCGGTATGTCAGAAAATGTTGGCATAGAGATTTACATTAGGACTCAAAATTAATTTATACGCCAGAATGTAGTTTTTAATGATTATCTTCCTGCGATATTTTTTCAAAATAAATTCTCAAAATGTTGATTAAACATTGTTCCAAAAAATATACTTGTTTAAAATGTTCCATCTCGGAAGACATTTAACGTATCAGAGTTAGCCTTCAGTGACCATCGCTCCATCATCAGGCAATCTACAATTCACAATACCAAACTTCATATTTAGCATACCACACAACAATAATTCAAAAAAAGAAATTCACTTAAATAATCTACTTTAACATTATCATTTCATGTAATTTCAAATTTTATGAATTAATCTAATCTCCTTGTTTAGTCTTCTTTCTAAAAAAATCACAATAACCATTATATATGTCTAATAAAATTAACACATTATTTAAACAAACAGTATAGTTATATTCACTCCACTTAAGTTCATCCTGATAATATTGATAACTATTGGATTATCTCAATGCTATATATTTCATACATTTGTTCATTAAAAAGATAAATTTCAGTTAAATTGTTTATTATAACACAGTTACAACACATCATTTCCAAATAATTTTGGCTAATGACTTTAGCAATATATGTACTTAATTGGTTATAATTTTAGTAATAGAATATTTATAATTCTTCTTTTTTATATTTGTTGCTAATTTTAGTATTTAAATCTGATTTTAATGTTGTTTTTAGCATATTATATTGTTTTTGTTGATGTCTATTCATTTTATTTTAAATAACTTATATTTCAATTTTTAAAAAATATAACCCACGTAACGATAGAACATTTAACAATGTTTGATCTTTTTTGAAACAAGGTTAATCCGTAAAAGAAAATACTGTATAGATAAATATAAAAGTTAAATAATCTAAGCTAATATCTAAAGTAATTTCTTCATAGATTAAATTATAAAATAGTTCTACTATGATAAAAGGGATTTTGAATTTTTTTTTATTAATTTCGGATGTCCTGAAATAAATAATACCCGATAAGGACTATCCTCCCTTATCAAAACCCCCGATAATATGGCAATAAAATGTTTAAAGATAAAAAAGAAATATTATCTAGAAAATTTTCTACCTAGACATCATTAGAAATATCAAATATCACTTATCTTAGAAATATTTTTATCGCTTTGATTTCGAAGAATAGGACAAATTATCAGTTCTTATTCGTCACTATAAAAATTTAAGCATTTTTAATCGCAAAAGAGATAACAGAATCAAATCGATAGAGAATTAAAAAATATTGGAATAATATTTATTAAAATATTATTTTTTTAAAATATTTATTTCTCCACTTAGAATATCAAATATATATATTCTATTGGTGTAATAGAAAAAACAACTTTATAGACGCTGGGGTAGAGGAACAAGGCTATTCTGGCTCC
Source organism: Halyomorpha halys (assembly GCF_000696795.3). Taxonomy (NCBI): domain Eukaryota; kingdom Metazoa; phylum Arthropoda; class Insecta; order Hemiptera; family Pentatomidae; genus Halyomorpha; species Halyomorpha halys. The sequence goes on from NW_027109179.1 coordinate 1,243,731, forward strand.
TAGAATATTTTATGATGGGGTCATATGGTAGACCTCTCCTCCTAATACAGACGTTTACTTGAAAATAACTCATAAAAAAGTTGAATGAATAGTTCAGGTAATGAGACCTCACTTAACTAGGAATAATGAGAATGCATTAATAACAGAATATTTTCCTACAATTGAATAATATTTTGTTGCTTTCCACGATTTTCCTCCTCCATGCTGTAAAATGATTCAGTCAGTATTTATGCCATATTAAAAATTGATAAATGGTACTATATATCATATTCTACCCGTCACCTTCGCACCCCTACTTCAATATTTCTTAAGTATCGTCGCCTGTGGATGGCAGAGATCCTTAAAATATTTTCAAAGGCACCTCAATGCCACCATATTAATTTTAATATGCAGCTTGACTAACCGTTAGTCAAAATAGTGTTTCCTCATTTTTTTTTTCTAATTAAAAACAATGGCAAATGTTTTATGAAACTTTTTTTTTTATTCATTTAGAACATTACAACTAATATAGTCCGACCAGATGACATCTATCGGTCGGTGCCAAAATAGCACATAAAAATGATAAAGAACTTATGAAGTGAATATTAATGCTGCAAATTTACAATAAGTAAATTAGTATAATAATGTGAATAAAACAAAATGATACAAGGATATGATAAAAATAAGGATCTAGTTGCTTCTAAATAAATATTATCTAAACACACACATACATAGCTAATTTAATTCGTAATATACTGAATAATTACGTGTAGTTAAGAAAAAATACTGGCAGATATGGTCTTTATATCATAGAAATACAAAAGTACCCAGTCAAATACTTCTTTTTTAGTTTTCTTTGTCATTGATTTATTTTAGTTTACGTTTTATTTCTTCAATTAGCCAGCAGGGCAAACAATCACTGCATTATTGCAAGGCCTTAATCAATCATTTAATTTGAGCTAATGGCTTTGGAATGTTTCACATCAGAGGATGCGGAGAATTCCCAAGCTAATTGATCCGAAAAAAGGAATTTTTTGTACTCAACCAACGTATTGTTATATCAAACAGTAAATCGTTCTTCAGTTCTCTTGAAGAGATTTCTTTCTTGAATAAAACAAATTAAACCTAGAATAAAAAATTGCACTGAGATTGAATATTATAAATTACATTCCATTAAGAAAATATTTGCAGGAATGAAAAAAGAACTACTTTTGTCAATAACAGTGTTCTTTATAAACTTGCAAACCAAAATTATCACAGAACTAAGAACTATATTTTGACTTTGGACTTCATGGTTTGATGTATATATATATATATATAATGTATATAAATAAATAATGAGGGTGCGATATAGAACTCTCTTACTTATTTACAACTCATACAATATATACATATATATATAAGAAAAAGAAAGTAACTAAATTGGACAAGTATTAACGATGATTCAACTTATTTATTTTTTTAAGCTTTCTGGGAAGGTTATTATGGTAATCTAATCCCCTTTTATGCCTATATCTATATAAATAAAAATTTAATGTTTGTTACTAATCTGAGATCTCTGGCTTACAAGGTATTTGATTCTAAAAGTTCGGTTTCCTCTTAGGAAGGTTCTCAGAAATTCAAATCCTGTATTTATCCAGTAGAATAATAGTTATGCACAAAATTCAATTTTAGTAGTTAATAACTAGGGAAGTATATTTTTTCAAGGTTACTGGTTAGTTACTTTCTTGAAAATAGGAAAACATATTTCTAATTCCATTAAATGATTTTACATTCCCCCCACAAAAAAAAAAAAAAAAAAAAAAAAAACTTTAGAGGCTTAAAATCCAATTCCGTTATGTGGATGAAAAAGTTATTTCAAATAAAGTAAATATCTTTGAACATTTAATTTTGTATATCTCCCCAGCCCTAAACTACTCCTAAGTTTAACATAAATGCTTAAGATGGAAGCTCAATGCTTTTCTTAGGATATTTATTTTAAAAAGAAGAACAAAAAATAAAGAAGGATCTGCAATATTTCATATTTAAAATAAGAAATAACATTAATCAATTACTATCACTGAATTTTTTCTAATGAAAAAAATTACTTATAATTGATGTAATCTCCACGAGTATATTTCAAAGTGTCTCAATATCATGAAAACCTTAAATATTAGTAAAAATATTAACCTCATAGAGTTTCATACCTTATTGATTTAATCATCAAATATCTAAATACACAATACTTGGTATTATTTTATATTTAAAACCATAAATAATAGTAATCAATCCTATCACTGAATTCTTTCATGAATTCATATGAAACTAATTCATATGAATATAGTTATGAAATTAATTTAATTTAAATTGTATGTTTCTACACGAGCATACTTATAATTGTCTAAACATCTTTGGGCGCCAAAAAATATATTCCATGATTTATATTTATTTTGATAAAACCACTTAATTAACATATTAACGTAGCATTAAACTATCAATAGTAGTAATCAACCTGTATCACTAAATTCGTTCTCTACAAACTTAAAGTTTTATAAAGATTAGTTGTAAAAAGTTAAAAGCTCCAAGATTTTTGTTGTCTATTGATTTGATAATCTCCCTGAAAAACGTTTGGGATAGTACATCCTGACAAAGTACTGCACCCCTGACCTTTTATATGTAGTAGTGGTACAGATTTAATTTTTAATTGATTTAAAAAAATCAAAACAAATTATTATTTAATAGTTTATGTTGTTTCATAATTTAAATTAAAAGTAATATTAATCTATCTATTATTACTAAATCCCTTCAAAAAATTAGTTTTTGAAATTAATTTGGTTGTAATATATTGCAAATTCCACAAGCATACTAAAAATGTTTAGGTGATAAGAAAATATATTACATGGCCTATGTATATTATGATATAATTATTAAAGTCATAAATTAACATAACCTAAACCTTCTTGGTCAACTAAATTGCTATGTATAGCCTTGTGAAGACCATAAAATTAATGTAAAGATTCAAGACTGCATCGTTAACTGTGGTAATAATATTTCATACACTTAAATAACTAGACTTTAATATAAAATCTCTGAGATATTCGTAGTATATTTGACTAATGGCTTATTCAACTAAATCATAAAGTTACCCATATGAAGATAATAAAACTAAAGTAGGGGTTCAAGACTCCATCAATATCTTGGTTATGGTAATTCACATGATTATATAACCAAATTTCAAAGCAAAACCTCAATGATTATTATATCACATTAATATAAAAAACAAAACAGATGTACATAATATTCTACACTATAGTATAATTAAAACCATAATTACTATTAATTGCCCAATCAATAAGCTTATAGTTATGAAATTAACTTAGTTATACTTTTATCCAATCTCCTAAAGCATACTTAAAACTATCTCAACATGATTGGGCGCCAGAAAAATATAAATGCTTTATAGTCATCTACATATAACTATTATAAAATTAAAAAGAAAAAAAAATACCTACCATTTATGAGTGAATTAATGAGATAAATTTATATTAACGATAGATTAAATTTCACAGTCAACATTTAATTTGTTTCATTTGTCCAACTTTTCAATTCAATGAAAGGATTAGGTATTTATAAAGTATTTATAAACCATTTTGGCAATTTTTGCTATGAAAAGTGATGAAGAATACCTCATTAATGAAAGGCACAAAAAATCTTATTGTATTCATTTAGATCTTTAATACTGGTTTTAGATGAGCTTTCATTTTTCCAATTTTCTTCTATACATTCTCTTTTAAAATGTGCAACAGAAACTCCATGGGGATTTTGTTACTTTAGTAAAACGTCTTTTATTTAATCATATGAACCTATCTAAAAGAATTTCTATAAATACTGAATTCAATAAAAAAATGAATTGATGAAAGTAATAATTGATAAAGAAATTCCAAAACTTGCCAGAATGTTGATATGTTTCTAATAATTATTTAACCTATTTTTAATTTGCAAAAAGAAAACAAATCAAAATAAATGATAATTATAAAAGTAAGCTAATCACTGCATAATAACAACTCAATTTATTTCAAATAAATGAGTGTACTGAAAATGAATTGATGCTAATATTGATTCATTAACAATATTTGTGATTTTATATTTAGAATTATGGAAAGTAGGATTTATTTGTTTTTCCAAATTAACATAATTATAGTATTACAATAAGTAATTGTCATTTACATTAGTGAATATCTATTACCAACAGCTAGTGATGCAGTCTTGAATCGTTACTTTAGTTTTATGATCTTCGTAAGGCCAAACATACCACTTCAATTTACTAATAAGAAGAGTTAGGTCCTTGATGCATGAATTAAAAAGGTACAAAGTAAATTTAAATTATAAAATATATTTTTCTGAGGCTTGAACACCTTCAGAGAGTTTTAGGTGTGTTTTTGCAGAAGATTTACATGAAATCACTACTAAATTAATTCCGTACCCATCAACTGTAAAAAGGATAGAGTGATATTAATTTTGTTTATATTATTTAAAGTTTTAAATATAAAATTCTGATTTTACTCACTTAATTGTTTTGTCTTTTTACATCAATATGAAATACAAGTTTTTGAGTTTTCACCTTCAGTTATTTTATTTTAACCTGTGAATAAGTATTAAAACAAGATATTGAAGCAGTCTTGAATTCCTGACTTTAGTTTTATTGTCTCCCTAAGGGTAACTTTTCAACTTATCTAAATAAAAATAAAGTCTATGCTATGTTAATTTTTGTATTTAATAGTTATTTAAAAATAAATATAAGCCATGTTATTTATTTTTTCTAGTTCTCAAGCAACAAAAATGAAACAGTTTTATGTGAGCATTGTACGTATAAAAATGTTCAGAAATATAAAACAGGCACATCTTGGAGGTCACATATTATCATTAACGTCTGCGAGTATTAAATATGAGTGTTTTTGTGCAATTAAGCGTTAACAATTTTTAACAAATATGCTGTTGTATCTTGATTGGTCTATCATTGACTTTCATAAATTGTCTAACTTTTAGCAATCATTTTTCAAATGATGCGTTAAAATATGTAAGTGTCGCTACTTATTCTCTGGAGATACTCTATTCAGCATAATACATACATATTGCTATTCGGTAGGATATGACTCAACAATGCATTATAAGTTTTTTAAAAAATTGCCAAAAGAGAAAATAATATATTTTAAATTTGGTTATGTTCCCATGCACGCTGAATAGGATTCGATAAATATCAATCACAATAGATAAATAAACAAGTGCCCCCTTAAAGCTGATGTTTATTTGATTTATTTCTACTAGTACTTGAAGTATAACATTAAGGCTAAATGTAACTCTTCATAGAACGCACCAAAATTAGTATAATTTATGTTCCGATTGTCCTATTTTCAAACTGTAAAGGGGATTTTGTCTTTTTTCAATATAGAATACACACTAATTGGGTTTTAAATCTACCAATTGTAATGTAACTTGAGATTAAAAAAAATTGCCAATAAGTGACGTGTGAGTAAAGTGCTCACACGCGACCTACTATGGGTTAAAAACTCTATCCTCCTTTCAGGTTTTCGTAAACTGTGTTCGTACTTTTACATTTTTTAAAAATGAAACTTAAGGGATATTGCTTATTAACTTTTTTCATGTTCCCTTTATTTGATATCAAGGTGTTCTTGGTATTTGTTCAAGGCGAAAAATGTATTAATTCTCCATTTTTATCATTCATTCACCAAGTTGAATGTCAGTTAGTTAGTCATTACTGCCACAGTGTAACAAGTACTGTCAAACTGTCACAGCCAGGGCTGATTGACTTTTATTTCGTGGCGAATCCATTCCGGTTAGGATAGGTTATATATATATA
>NW_027109179.1:1249716-1251078 GCF_000696795.3 Halyomorpha halys
TACTGAACTGTTTGAAAATAAATATTTAGATTTATAATGATGTTACTCCTTTATGAAAAAAAGCTTTAATGGACTGCTGAAAACTAAATTTGAATAATTTTTTTTTTTTTATTTTTCAATTAACTCTTTTGTATACAGAATATTGTACAAAATTTAATATATTTTGCTTTAAAAATAAATAAATAAAAATCATTGCCTTTTTAAAATAATTATAACAAAAAACTTAATAAAAACTTTGTTCTTGTTGTATCACAATAAATATGAAACTTGCAATATATTTATTGTGTGGTGATTACAAGCAATTCAAAAAAAATTATTTAATAACCATAAATTTATTGAATTTAGAAAGAATTCAGTATTATCGGTTAATTACTAGTGTTAATCGTTTAAATACAAAATAATACAAAGTATTGTGTATATATACTTGTTTTAAACATCTACATACCATAATAATCTCTGAAGTTTTATCTTAAGCATTTATTATTTATAAAAGTGAATTACCATGATCAACGCATTCCATGCAGTCTTGAGCCAATACTTTAGTTTTGTCATTCTAAGGATAAATAATCAATTTAGCTGATTAAAAAGAAGGTTAAGGCATATTAATTTGGAAATGTAATATTTATATCAAAATAAATATAAACCATGCTTTATATTTTCTGGCGCCCAAACATGATTAGACAATTCTAAGTATGCTTTTGCATAAAAATTTATTTCATTACTATAAATTCACTGAGGAAGAAATCGGAGTTATATCAATTCATTACTAAAATTTAGTTGGATGTATGATCTTCCTAAGGCCATTTATAGCACTTTAGTAGACTAAGAAATTCTAGGTTACGGCAATTTATAAATTTAATAGTTATATCGAAATAAATATAAACCATGCTTTTATTTTTTTGACATCTAAACCTGATTAGACTATTTCAAATATGCATGTCTAGATTGTAAAGAATTATAATCAATTAATTTCATAATTATAAATGTATTAATAAAGAATTTGGTGATATTAGTTTATTACTACTATTTGTGGTTTTGAGCATAAAATAATACAGAGTGTTACATACTTACATACTGGGTTTTTAAAAATCAATATGATATGATAATCTCTAAAGATTTTATCTTAAGCTATGGTTATTTAAACATGTGAATCGCCTATACCAACAGTGAAGGATGCAGTTAAATCTTTACTTTAGTTTTATGGCCTTTGTAAAGCCATACATACCAATTTAGTTGACTAAAAAAGTCTAGACAAGGTTAAGTTGTCAATCAAATTGTTATATAAAAATAAATATAAACCATACCACAAATATTTTTTGGCGCCCGACATGTTGAAACAGTTTAAATTATGCTTATGGAGAT
>NW_027109179.1:1251128-1260439 GCF_000696795.3 Halyomorpha halys
AATCAAATTGTTATATAAAAATAAATATAAACCATACCACAAATATTTTTTGGCGCCCGACATGTTGAAACAGTTTAAATTATGCTTATGGAGATTACATGAAAAAAATAAAATATATTAAATTACAATTTGTTTGATGATATTGATTGATTATTATTATTTATTGTTGTAAATGTATTATTTATTTATTATTATTATAAGTTAATAAAAACATTGAGTTTTTAAATTATTTAAATTTTTGAATTATAATTACTAACAGATGGTGCAATTTTCAATCCTTATTTTAATTTTATTATTTCTATGAGGCCATACACATAAATTTGGTTTATTTAGCTAAGTTATATTTATCTGTGAATTCAATGATTGATTCGTACTATTTGTGATTTTAAGCATGAAATAAATACCTCATTATTTGTTTCTATTCTTGAAATAGATGTTTTAGCTACCATATTAAGCATTTATTTAAATTAATGAATTACCAACAGTTGTCAATGCAGTATTGAATTCCTTACCTTTGTTTTATAGTATCAGAAGACATTAATAGAAATTTAGTTATATGAACAGTTTAGCAAGTGAAGTGGCATAGAGGTAAGACACTGTCCTACTAACTCAAAGAATCTTGGTTTAAATTTGGTTATGGATATGGAAGATGATTATTTATTCTGTTACTGTGAGTCAAGCCTATGGTTTCTAGATCCATCCAGGGGTTCAACAAGCCCCACAAAGTGGGTACCCTTAATGGAGGAAAAATCTTGTCATTGAGTATGATTTTGAAAAAAAATCACCCTCTAGTATAATCATTGTCCTTAAAATAGTCCTTCGTTACAAAATACTGAACTCCTAACCCTTCATGGATTATAGCATTTCACATTATTATTATTTGAACAGTTTAATTCAAAAGATTGCTTTTATGAAGTTAAAATATATGAAGAGGAAAAAATGCAATAAAAACAAATACATTTTTAATATTTATTAGGCGATAAATAATATGTGATTACATCACAAACTCTAAAAGTAATGATGGGCATGAATTATTAAATAAAAAGAAATATTAGCCTTATATAACACTGTTAGACACATCAATTAATTAAATACATTATAATAAAAAATCAATACAATATATAACAATATTATGAACAAAAAAATGTAATTTCTTTGCAGTAACAATTTTATTAATAACAAATAAATGGAGAAATGTTATAACTATAATTTATTAGTTTAATACAAAAAAGAAATGAACTTATATTTTGAAAACACATATTTAAAGAGAATAATAGTTAAAATAATATAAGAAAATACTGATAAATTGTCATTAAAAAAAAAATTAGAAAAACCTTGATGAAACCTTCAGATGCCATCTTCTTTCTTGATAATTTGTATGTCGCAATAATACTAGGAGCTTGGTAATGTTCTTCACATATAAGTATCTCATGTATTAATTTTCTTTATCTTGCAACAGGAATAAATTTATGAACTTATAGAAGTTCAAACATGGCAGACACTCTCATATGGAGGTGGAATCTCAACTCTCTTTCTTTTTTCTTCCCTTTCTCTCTTCAGGTCCTTGTAAGCACTTACTGGAACAAGAATTATTACTGCTGTAGCAAAAACAAAAAAGACAATCATAAACAAGTTTACTTTAATCGTTTGGTAGATTGATTGAGCCTTTGTCTGTTCATCGGTCATGTTCTCAGAATTCATGTTCGTTTCAACAATACTCTCTTCTATGCTAGTGGTGTGTAAATGCATGATGAATGGGATGAGGTGAACAGAGGTCTCAAAGAAGACAGTGATGACAACAGCCGGAATCAGGAATAATAAGATGTTCAGTTTAGACTTAGACATCTCAAAGAACCAATAATAACCACAAGCGACTAACAGAACCAGAAAAGCACTGAGCAACCCGGCGCAGGAGCACTCCTTATATAGCAAATTCACGTGAATTTAGCGCACTCTGTATGCGACCGCCTAAAATATCACAATTTTCGAAATGGAATATAGTTTTTATTGCTGGATTGTTTAATATTTTAAACGAATATTGTAACCAGGGTAGATGTAGTATATTGTTATAAAATAATTGTTAAATAAATAAACCAAAACTACAATTAGTCATAAGGTTTCGATGACAGCATTTGGATTCAATGAAAGCAGACAACCAATATGGCGATGCGAATGAAACTATTTGAGAAGCTTTCAGTGACAATTTATCTAAGGTTTATTTGTCATGTCTTTAACTAACCAATACAAGAAGAAACGTCTGAAAAACAAAATTGAATGAAAATAACAAAACTTTTCGTTAATATTTATCAAAATTATTTTTTTTTCAATATTGACACACTGAAAATATACATTTTTCAACTAACTTTATACGCCATGAAATTGCCGTGATATGCGAAAAGTTTTAAATATTCTGCCATTTACGTTTTCAAATATTAAATATAAGCATTTTTCCGCAAATTTAACATTAAATAAATATTTTGAACTAAATATTTTTACGCCGATTTCCAATTTACCATCTTTTTCAATGTTGCTCGCTTTAACTCTTTTTTTTCAAAGACTGTTCTACTCGTTATTAGTATAAGTTCTAAAGGTAAGATACAATGTACAGTATATAATAACTAATTTTGGGATCTTTGAGGCGGATTGATTGAGAAGGATTTCCTTTTATTATTTTTGTTGTTGATCTCCTTGGAAAACTGTGACTTGTTGTACATTGACCTGTACCCTCTTTACTTTTAAGTGAAGGTTTTAAAAGCACGATATGGTAGGATAAGCCATTTCTTAATCGCCGTTTCGTCGCCTTCATAATTTTGCTAACTTTAAGAAACAAATATTCAAATAATGCTTTAAATTTTGAAAGCTTCGTTACTTATAATGATAATTTTGTATGTGTAATAATATATTTATTTAAAATAAAAAATGATTCATAAATAAAAACTATATTTAATTTTAAACATTGTGATACTTTTGCTAATCGTTGGCAGTACCCTGTACTGCTTTGCTCAGTATGTTTCTGGATCTTTTAGTTCTTCTTGGTTACTGTGAGTGCTTCGAGATGTCTAAGTCTGGACAGTACTTCTTATTCTACCTGATTTATGCCACTGCCATTGTATTCTACTAGGAGATATCGATTTTAGTCAGCATCTACTTGCATAATCACTTCATCTGGGATGGAATGGCCATGATTTATTATGAAGATATTGCTCTCATCACTTATTTAACTCATGTTACCTTGTACCTGATTGTTCTTCTGTCGATGGTTTGTAGGAAAGAAGAAATCATTACTGTTTCTCCACATACCGCCTTGATAAATCAATATTTTGTAAAACTTTTGCAGAAGAAGACAATCCTTGACGAACTTGCAAGAATGTGAACAGATGGTCCACCGCCAACCGAGGCTATAAGTTTCTGGAAAAAATATTTTCAATTGTTAATCCAAAAGAAAGCCATCGTGTAGGAACTTGAAAGAATTCAGGGCCAGATTCATTTTTCACCTCAAACTGAAAGTATCTGTTGTATCTGAACTATAGGAATTTTCATGATTCACTTTAAATTTGTATTTTCAAAGCATTATTTCATTATTTTTGTATATGAAACTAACTAATGATTGATTTATAACATTTCTTTAATTTCTGTTTTATAAAATTGTAATTATTAAGTAATTATATTGAAAATATCAATGTAATTTTGAGAATATCTTTATTTGTGTTCACTTATGTTAAATAATTCATATCAAACATTATTTGTGGAATTTGTGATATAATTATATATTATTTATAATCTAATAAATATTCAAAATGTATTTGTTTTTATTCTATTATTTCCTCCTCATTCGTTTCATTGGTAATTTACAAATTTAAATAACAAATTCTTAAGATTTTCATAGAATATTTATTTTTAAAATAGAAACAAATAAACAGGTGTTTATTTCATATTTACTATCATACCTTTTATTGATCAATCAATATCGCTGAATTTATTCTTTATACGTTTATAGTTGAGAAATTCATTTTTTCTATGTTTTATGTAATATTTATAAGCATACTTAAAACTGTCTCAAAAATGTTAGGGCGCCATAAAATATATATAGTTAGTTTTATGTTTCATTCATTTTGTTATAACTATTCAATTCACAAATTAACACAAATAATCTTCTTAGTCACTATTTAGATATATAGATAAATATAAATGAATAAATATATGTAACATAACCTACCTCTGAAATGAAACCACTAAAATAAAAAAATAATCATATTCATGAGTAATTATTTGAATTTTTAATTCACTAATCAATATAAGCAACTTAATCAACTATATTGGTATATATATCCTTATGGAAACATTATTATAATTATATATTGGAAAATGGAAATTCACAAATTTAAATAACAAATGTTGAATAATAACTCCAATTTTTTTTTTTTTTTTAGCTTAATGATTAAAAAACAAATTAATAAGTAATACATTCAAAACTGTCTGCAGTAACTATCAATAAATATTAACATGTTAGGGGCCAAAACATCTATATGTTAACATAACTCAAACACATAACTAACATAACTCAAACCTTCATTGTTAGTACTTTAGAAGTTTTTTTTTTTATTTAAAAATTAACGTAATTCAACAGACAGTTTTAGTCCCAACATTTTGAGTTTTTAAAGGTATATATTGTGGTTTACATTTGTTTTGATAAAACTAATAAATTCACAAATTAACATAACCTAGACCTTAGTCAACTAAATTTTTATCTATGGCCATAGAAAGGACATAAAACTATAGTAAAGATTCAAGATTGTATTGTTAACTGTTGGTAATGGTAATTCACTCAATGAAATAAAAAAAAAAGCTTAAGAAAAAACCTTTAAGGTTTTCATAGCATGTTGATTTAAAAAACAAAAACTTAATACTCTAAATTGTATTATATTTACAAACATAAATAGAAGCAATCAACCAATATCACTGAATTATTTCTTAATTAATTATTTTTTTTGGATTCCTTATAATATCTACAAGCATATTTAAAATTGTCTAAAGTTGTTTGGGTACCAAAAACATATATAACATGGTTTATATCTGTTTTGATATAACTGTGTGATCACAAATTAACATAGCATAGACCTTCTTACTTAGCTAAATTGACAAGTTGCTTTGGCAGAGACTATAAAATTAAATATAGATTTCATATTGCATCGACATGTATTAGTAATGGTAATTCACAAATTTGAATATTAAAATCTTAATGAAATCTGTAGCATATTGATTTAGAAAGATAAAACAAAGAATTATGAAATACTCTTATTATATATTTAAAACAATACATTTTATTAATCAATCGATTAATAAATTTTCAGTAATAATTTAGTTAAGTTATAATTTTATCCAATCTCTTCAAGCATTCTCAAGCTTTAGGAACGTGTTTGGGCGCCAGAAAAATATATATAATATAAAAATAAAATACTGATATTATTATTATAACATAACATATAAGGTATTCATAAAGTGTTCAGTCTTACTTTTCATAAAGGAATCTGTGTAGAATACTTGACTTATGTAAGACAGAAACAAATTTTATTACATTAAAATAAATCTTTAATAACTTTAGGTGGTTTCAAAGTTCTGTTGCTATTGTCCAGGCCTAAGAGGCATATTTGATCAGTAGTACAAATGTGGATTTATAATACACTTTGATTTTAGATCTTTTCTACTTATCACGATTTATTTAAGGTCTAAAACAATCGTCCAACAGCATTCACACATTCATGGATTTCAGAATCATTGTAACCTGACTCATGGAGATGAATCCTAAGATACTTGAAAGTTTTGACATTTTCAATTTGATCCTATCTGTTCATCCAAGAATTCTTATTTTTCTCCTGAGTTTCAAGTGATGATAGAATAAAGATAGTGAGAAAAGAAATTTGTATTTTAATACAAATAGGTTCATTGGCATAAACAACTCAATTAATTTTGTATGAATGAATGTCTTGAAAATAAATTCATATTGATATTGATTAATGAATATTATTAGTGATTTTAAATTTAGAATAATAGATAGTATTATTTTTTAAATTAAATCAATTAACAATAAAAAATTATAATATGTCATCTCTTAATGCAATATCCTTGCCTATAAAAGCAACATTATGCTATTATCATAATATGTTATAATATATTACATTAAGTTTCAGTATTTTATAAGTGTTAATGTAATATGAAGAATACTCAATATTCTATGAAATAAATAAAATCTTTGTGTTTTTTTTTTGCTTTGTTTTTTAAATTATATGTGGTAAAATTTATTAATCTTTTCCTTGTTATTATTTAAATTTGTGAATAAACATTACCTACAGCTGTTGATACAGTATTGAATCCTTAAATTAGTTTAATGGTTTTCATAAGGCTATATACACCATATTTAGTTGACTAAGAAGAAATTTCATGCTGTAATAATTTGTTAATTGAAAAGATATATCAAAATAAACATAAAAATTACAATATATTTACACATAGAAACAGTTTTAGGCATATTTGTTAAGGTTACATAAAACTAGAACTAAATTAATTTCATATCTATAAATTTATTAAGAAAGAATTCAGTGATATTTATTTATTAAAACTATTTATCGGAATAAATATAAGAAGATAGTCAGGGTTGCGGTCAAAAAAAGAACAAATATTTAAAAACAATTTTGATCCTTTTTCTCAACTTTATTCTTTTTAAAACTTCCAACGTTTCGACCACTTAGGTCATTTTCAAAGATACCTTTACTTTGTTTTCATTTTTTCTTCTAAAATTCTTAAAAATGCCGGCTAATTGCCTTTGTCCCATCTAATTTCTTCTATACAATTCTTTCCTAAATTTAAAACTTTTATTAACCACTTTTCTTTCTATCATTTACATTTGCAAACTAAAAAAAAAAAAAAAAAAAACAGTTTGCAAATGTAAATGATAGAAAGAAAAGTGGTTAATAAAAGTTTTAAATTTAGGAAAGAATTGTATAGAAGAAATTAGATGGGACAAAGGCAATTAGCCAGCAATTTTAAGAATTTTAGAAGAAAAAATGAAAACAAGGTAAATCCTTGAAAGGTATCCTTGAAAATGACCTAAGTGGTCGAAACGTTGGAAGTTTTAAAAAGAATAAAGTTGAGAAAAAGGATCAAAATTGTTTTTAAATAAACTAAACCACTCTCAAACAAATATATTAATAAAAATTAATCTAAAAGAACAAATACTTTATAACTATTAGTTCTTTTTTTGACCACAACCCTGACTATCTTCTTATATTTAAATTTTTACAGTCAACTATATATACATATATTTATTGGAATAGTTTTAATAAATAAATAGGAACGAAGCCCTGGAATGTGGGGCGAAACGTTGGCTCAAATAAAAATAGTAAAATCCATTTACTATTTCAGTTTTATTTGACCGCACCCAGACCATATTCCACTCATCCACAAAACTATTTATAATTCAATATATAATGATTTTTAAAATACTAAATCAAATAAATAAATTTGATCATAGTTATTTTATAATTATAACCATATACAGTATAGATAAATTTATATCACTGAAATGACACTCAATAAATGTGTAGTTATAAAATTAATTAAGTTTTGTACTCATAAAAGCTGCTATAGTTTTAATTATCCTTGAAAAATACTTTGAACTGCTTCAGCATGTTTGGGCACAAGAAAAGTTTATATTAAGCTTTATAAATATTAAATTCACAAATTAACAAAAAATTCTTTTTAGTTAATATTTAAAGACATAAATAATATAATCCATAACTGCAAAGACAAAAACTTATCAGATTTGTGAGTAATTAGTTAAAAAGTGTTTATTTTAAGAACACTCAATTTTATATTTAGAAGCATAAACTTTAATAATCAATTTATATCACTAAATACTTTTTTATTTATAATTTTTTTGATAATATTTATAACTGTCTTAACGTATTGGGCGCCAAAAAAATATATAATATGGTTGACATTTATTTTAATATAACTATTAAATTCACTAATTGACATAACCTAAACCTTCTTAGTCAACTTGATTGGCATGCATGGCTTTATAAAGACCACAAAACTGAAGTAAGAATTCAAGACTACATAATAACTGGTAATTCACACACTTAAGTAATTAAAATCTTAATAATAAAACCTCTGATATATTCATATTTAAATATCTGAGATGTATAATTCTTTGCATTATTTAATATGTGAAACCATAACTTATAGTAATAATGAGAAGATATTGACCGTGGATGATATATGTGTGGAGAAGATGGTTGGGGATGCGGTCAGAGAAGAACTTATTTATGTTCTCTGATCACAACCCCAACCATCTTCTCCTCATAAATATATAGTAGTAAGCAAACATTCTTTTTCAGAATAAGCAAATTCTTTTTCAATCAATTTAAGATTACAAATTGATTTTTTGGAATTTCTTGTATCTCCACCAGCATACTTAAAACTGTCTCATTATGTTTGAGTGCAACAACATTTTATATTAAGTTTTAATATCTGTTTTGATATAGAAATTGAATTTCCAGATTGACATACTCTTGACTTTCTATTTAATCGGCTAGATTGGTAAGTTATCGTTATCAGTAACAGCTCAAGATTGTAAGCACATCTCTTGGTAATGGTAATTAATTTGTTTTAATAACAAAATCTTTTTCAAGTAAAACTATTAAAAATTAAAGGTCTTTTCATTAAATCAATTAATTAAATAAGATTTCAAAAATAGTGTTTGATAAACCTTGTTTATTTATGATTTAATGTTATTACTTTAATATAAACATGACTGGCAAAGAAACACTTTTCAGCATATTACTCACAAATCAGAGAAGTTCTTATCGATTAACCATTATAAAGAATTCAGTGATGTTGGTTGTTTATTACTATTTATATTTTCATAAATAGTATTATGGATTAACATATTAGTTGTTTAAATCAATATAATACGAATATCTCTTTATTTTATTTTTAATAAAAGGTTTTATCTTAAATATATGAATATATAGTTGACTGTAAAAATTGATATATAAGAAGATCGTCAGGGTTGCGGTCAAAAGAGAAACAAAAATAGTTGTAAAGTATATATGTTTTATCTTAAAGTTTTGTTATTTAAGTGTATGAAATACCATTATCAACAGTTGGCGATGCAGTATTGAATTCTTACTTTGGTTTTATGGCCTTCACAAGGACATATATAGCAATTTAATGAACTAAGAAGGTTTAGGTTACGTTAATTTGTGAATTTAATTGTTATATCAAAATAAATATAAACCATGCTTTATATT
>NW_027109179.1:1260634-1264858 GCF_000696795.3 Halyomorpha halys
TTGGCAGGCCTCGTGCCCATCTTCTTTTCATGTGCCTCAGAGGATTGTCAGGAATGGAAGAGGATGCAAGGTTAGAAACAAGGGGGTTTGAGTGGTTAGGGAGTTTATAATGGAAGGAATATCTGGTTCAGGCTAGATCGGTTACATAGGGAACATTTATTTGTGACAAAGCAAGGAGCATTGAGGATTTTACGAGAGGAGTTCGAAGGTTTAGTGGAGCCCCAAAGCATAACTCCATATGTCCAGATTGGCCCTATTACAGTCATGTATATCAGTCGTTTGTAATGGGCTATTATATGAAATTAAAAAGGATCAATATCTTAATCATAAATTAATTTAGAATGAATTTAGGATATTGATTGATTAGTCCTATTTTTGATTTTAAATATAAAATAAATACCATTTTATTTGTTTATATTTTTAAGATAAATATTCCATGAAAATCTTTGAGCTTCCATCCTAAGAATTTGGGAATTACCATTACCAGCAGTTGCAAATGCAGTCTTGAACTCCTTACCTTAGTTTAATTTTCTCCATGAGACATAAATATAAATTGAGTCATATGAAAGGTTTAATTGCAATTATTTTTTCTATGAACAGAAACAGATAAAGAGGGAAAATTCAATAAAAACAAATATATTTTAAATGTTTATTAGACAATACATAATATGTGATTATATTACAAACTCCAGAAATAATGATTGATATTTATTGTTAAATATAAATTAATAGAAATCAAAATATTTAGAATTGAATTTAAAATAATGTAAAAGCCTTATATATCACTGTTACATACTAACATGAATTAAATATAGTATAATAAAAAATCAATAAAATTTAGAACAATATTGAGAATAAACAAATATTATTCACTTCCAATTACAATTTTATTAATTAGGAATAAATTGAGAAATGTTATAATTCCATCATTTGTTAGTTTCATACACATAACTGTAGAAATTATTCTTTGAAAACTCATAATTATTGTGAATAATGCTTAAAATAATATTAAAAAATACTTATAAATTGCCATTGAACAAAAATAAGAAAAAACCTTGATGTTCGCTTCAAAATCTTCAAGTTCCAGATTTTCTTTCTTGATAATATGTATGCCGCAATAATTTCAGGAGTTTGGTAATATGCTTCTCATATAAGTATCTCATTTATTATTTTGTTTTACCCTGCAATAGGAATAAATGTATCAAACTTATTGAAGTTCAAACATGGCAGACTCTTTCATATGGTGGTGGAGCCTCAGCTTTCTTTTTTTTTACATCCATTTCTTCCTTCAGCTGCCAGCAAAGACTTACTAGAATACCAATTATTACCAATGTAGCTGAAACAAAAAACATAATTGTGAACACGTTTATTGGAATCGTTAGGTTGACTGGATCGGCCGTGGTTGAATTATTGATCATCACGTTATCAGAAGCCTCTCTCGGTTTAAGCACTTTCTCCTTGATGCTCGGAATGTGCAGAAGCATGGTGAGTGGGATGAAGTGAGCAGATATCTCCAGAAAGAAAATAATGATGACTGCCAGAACCAGAAACAATAAGACGAACAATTTAAACTTGCACATCTTATGGCGCCAAATATAACTACGAACAACCAAAAGAACTAAAAACGCACTGAGCCTGCCAGCTCAGAGCCACTTCTTATATAGCTAATATTGGCACATCTAGCGCACTCTATTTACGACCGCCAATAATATCACGATGCTGGAAATTGTATATTGTTCTAATTTCTGCATTATTTAATATTTTAACCAAATAAGATAAATATAATATATTCTTACACCTATAATCTAATAACTAATCCAGAAACAGCATTTGACTTGAATGAAAGTAGGAAACCAATATGGCGAGGCTATGGAAAATACTGGAGACAATTCATTTAACGTCAACTGTTTTATAATTAAATTAACCAATACAAAAAGAAAAAAAAATATGGAAATACAATATAGGATGAAAATAAAGAACGTTTCTTTAAAATATGTTTTAATATTAACAAACTTCTCAACTAATTGTCTATGAGATGCGACGATTCCATCTTTGAGGCTTTCTTTATATTTTATCTTTAATTACTTCGGTATAATTAATTCGTTACAGAGTCAGAACTAAGATGTTGGTATATTTTGATTTGCATTTTGCTTGTCTTCCACCATTGTTGTACAAATTTAGGAACTTTTTTCAAATAATGTGGTAAACATGGAAATTTACTAGTTGAAGTCCAGTTCCATAGAGATAGTTCCCGCCCAGGTTACTACTATCACTAAAATAAGGCAATGTGACAGCACTAGTTACGCGATGATGGTAAAGCTTACTTCACTAGCATTCAACATGGCAAAAAAATCGATGATTTATGCACTTTTTTTATCTCCCTTCCTCGCCATTTCAGGCATACGGGGTGCGGCAGCTGTGAGATAGTTCGTTGTATCTGCTCATGCCACTGGTGCCAAAAATCGGCGATTAATTTTTTTAAATTCTTGTTCCTCATTTTTTTTTTTTTTGGATTCGGGTGGGAGGGGGGTTTCCATTTAATTTCTGAGAACAATTTTCAGCTTTACTAGGGTGCAACCTATTGCTCAATTACGCGAGTCCATTAAATTACCTTGAGTGTTAATAGACATTTATACGTCGAATGAATTTTGAGATATAGATTTTTCAAAATAATTCAAATTCAAATAAATTTACCATCTACCGATTTTTCAGTGCATTTTTTATGAAATGTTGCTTTTTAAAAAGCTATATCTCGAGAACTATTGAATGTAAATAGCTCTATTAGGACTCATATTTTAGAAAATTTACTCTTCTTTAAATGATGTCCTATTAGGTTTTCTAGTGTTGATAACTTTAAAGATGTGAAGCTATGAAAGAAAATGAATGTTTTTAACATTTTGAAAGGCCACCGTTTTGTATTCCCCCTACCTGTACTTGGCAGACTCATCAATTTTGACTAGTAATTATACATAATGTTCATTAAATTAATCGAAAATTGTTTTTCCTCCTACATCTTTCAGGTTGGAAGCAATATCTACAAATTAAAGATATGATTCAACAATATATAAACAGAGCCATTTAACATACATTAATGGTATTGACGTCATATAGCTGACGTAGGCTCAGTTAGACCCATCTGTCTGTAGCATCCTTTGAACGAGGATAACGCCCAAACCACATAAGCCCATGTCGTCTACATACAACCCTCCCACTCACGATTTGGATTACTCCCTAGATTGTTTCTTATTAAAACACAAATTATATTGGAACAAACTAAATTTCGAGTATATTTAACGGGATTATTAAGAAATTTAGCGAAGAGGATTTCCATTATTCGTGTAGAATAAAGGTTTAAAATACCTCTGGTATTTTTTAAAAACTTTTACCCACCTACGCTACGATTTTTATTAAAAGTAAAAAATCTTTTTACTATTCTTGCACTCTTGTAACAAATTGATTTTTTGTTCATGTTCAACAAATGAAATTTTAACTCTTAATTATTCAATCCTAAACCATTTTTTAAAATCTTTATTTGATTTATTTCTACTACTACTTAAAGTATAACATTAAGGCTAAATGTAACTGTGACGTGTGAATAAGGTGCTCAAACGCGACCTACTATGAGTTAAAAAATCTCTCCTCCTTTCAGGTTTTCCTACTTTAAATTTTTTAAAAATGAAACTTAAGGAATATCGCTTATTGTCTTTTTTCATGTTCCCTTTATTTGATATCAAGGTGTTCTTGGTATTTGTTTGCGGCGAAAAATGTATTCATTCTCCATTTTTATCATTCATTCACCAAGTTGAATGTCAGTTAGTAAGTCATTACTGCCACCGTGTTACAAGTACTGTCAAACTGTCACACTTTTGTGATAGTGGTAACCAGTCAGGTAATAAGTATTTTAAAACTTTAAATTGCTTTCATTCCCTTGCTGGTCATTCCTGACATATGAAGATATTATCCCATAGATAACAAACCTATTCTAACTGGAATGGATTCGCCACGAAATAAAAGTCAACCAGCCCTGGTTGGGATCGAACTGGCGCTGGAGTTACGAGTTTGCTAAGGTTACGCCTGAAAACATAAACTGATCCACTCACTGTAACCTAATATCTTATAATTCATTAATTTATTAGTGAGGAGCTAATGAACTATAAGATATGAGATTATAGTGAATGTGAGAAATGTTACTATAAACAACGTTAATGATTATATATATATATA
>NW_027109179.1:1264958-1271349 GCF_000696795.3 Halyomorpha halys
TTTTTTACATTTGAAGATTTCAATATTAATACTGGAATAAAACTATTTTTATGAGTAATCTACTGAACTGTTTGAAAATAAATATTTAGATTTATAATGATGTTACTCCTTTATGAAAAAAAGCTTTAATGGACTGCTGAAAACAAAATTCGAATATTTTTCTTTTTTTTTTAATTTTTAAATTAACTCTTTTGTATACCGAATATTGTACAAAATTTAATATATTTTGCTATAAAAATAAATAAATAAAAATCATTGCCGTTTTAAATAATTATTACAAAAAATTTAATAAAAACTTTGTTCTTGTTGTATCAAAATAAATATGAAACTTGCTATATATTTATTGTGTGGTGATTACATGCAATTCAAAAAAAATAATTTCATAACCATAAATTTATTGAAGTTGGAAAGAATTCAGTATTATTGGTTAATTACTAGTGTTAATGGTTTAAATTCAAAATAACACAGAGTATTGTGTATAAATACTTGTTTTAAACATCTACATACTATAACAATCTCTGAAGTTTTATCTTAAGCATTTATTATTTATAAAAGTGAATTACCATGATCAACGCATGCAGTCTTGAGCCAATACTTTAGTTTTATTGTCACTCTAAGGATAACTAATAAATTTAGCTGAATAAAAAGAAGGTTGAGGCATGTTAATTTGGAAATGTAATATTTATATCAAAATAAATATAAACCATGCTTTATATTTTCTGGCGCCCAAACATAATTAGACAATTTTAAGTATGCTTTTGCATAAAAATTTATTTCATTACTATAAATTCACTGAGAAAGAAATCAGAGTTATATTTATATAAATTTAGTATTTTAAATACAAAACAGATTATGATATATTTACACATTGTATTGGTTTTAAAAAATCAGCATACTATGAAAATCTCTGTGGTTTTTTCTTAAGCTCTTGTTTTTTAAATGGGTTAATCATCAGAGCAGTTGACGATGCAGCCTAACTTGGGATTTATGATCTTCCTAAGGCCATTTATAGCACTTTAGTAGACTAAGAAATTCTAGGTTATGGCAATTTATAAATTTAATAGATATATCAAAATAAATATTAACCATGCTTTTATTTTTTTGACATCTAACCATGATTAGACTATTTCAAGTATGCATGTCTAGATTGTAAAGAATTATAATCAATTAATTTCATAATTATAAATGTATTAATAAAGAATTCGGTGATATTAGTTTATTACTACTATTTGTGGTGTTGAACATAAAATAATACAGAGTGTTATGTACTTACATACTGGGTTTTAAAAATCAATATGATATGATAATCTCTAAAGATTTTATCTTAAGCTATGGTTATTTAAACATGTGAATCGCCTATAACAACAGTGAAAGATGCAGTTAAATCTTTACTTTAGTTTTATGGCCTTTGTAAAGCTATACATACCAATTTAGTTGACTAAAAGGGTCTAGACAAGGTTAAGTTGTGAATCAAATTGTTATATAAAAATAAATATAAACCATACCACAAATATTTTTTGGCGCCCGACATGTTGAAACAGTTTAAATTATGCTTATGGAGATTACATGAAAAAAATAAAATATATTAAATTACAATTTGTTTGATGATATTGATTGATTATTATTATTTATTGTTGTAAATGTATTATTTATTTATTATTATTATAAGTTAATAAAAACATTGAGTTTTTAAATTATTTAAATTTTTGAATTATAATTACTAACAGATGGTGCAATTTTCAATCCTTATTTTAATTTTATTATTTCTATGAGGCCATACACATAAATTTGGTTTATTTAGCTAAGTTATATTTATCTGTGAATTCAATGATTGATTCGTACTATTTGTGATTTTAAGCATGAAATAAATACCTCATTATTTGTTTCTATTCTTGAAATAGATGTTTTAGCTACCATATTAAGCATTTATTTAAATTAATGAATTACCAACAGTTGTCAATGCAGTATTGAATTCCTTACCTTTGTTTTATAGTATCAGAAGACATTAATAGAAATTTAGTTATATGAACAGTTTAGCAAGTGAAGTGGCATAGAGGTAAGACACTGTCCTACTAACTCAAAGAATCTTGGTTTAAATTTGGTTATGGATATGGAAGATGATTATTTATTCTGTTACTGTGAGTCAAGCCTATGGTTTCTAGATCCATCCAGGGGTTCAACAAGCCCCACAAAGTGGGTACCCTTAATGGAGGAAAAATCTTGTCATTGAGTATGATTTTGAAAAAAAATCACCCTCTAGTATAATCATTGTCCTTAAAATAGTCCTTCGTTACAAAATACTGAACTCCTAACCCTTCATGGATTATAGCATTTCACATTATTATTATTTGAACAGTTTAATTCAAAAGATTGCTTTTATGAAGTTAAAATATATGAAGAGGAAAAAATGCAATAAAAACAAATACATTTTTAATATTTATTAGGCGATAAATAATATGTGATTACATCACAAACTCTAAAAGTAATGATGGGCATGAATTATTAAATAAAAAGAAATATTAGCCTTATATAACACTGTTAGACACATCAATTAATTAAATACATTATAATAAAAAATCAATACAATATATAACAATATTATGAACAAAAAAATGTAATTTCTTTGCAGTAACAATTTTATTAATAACAAATAAATGGAGAAATGTTATAACTATAATTTATTAGTTTAATACAAAAAAGAAATGAACTTATATTTTGAAAACACATATTTAAAGAGAATAATAGTTAAAATAATATAAGAAAATACTGATAAATTGTCATTAAAAAAAAAATTAGAAAAACCTTGATGAAACCTTCAGATGCCATCTTCTTTCTTGATAATTTGTATGTCGCAATAATACTAGGAGCTTGGTAATGTTCTTCACATATAAGTATCTCATGTATTAATTTTCTTTATCTTGCAACAGGAATAAATTTATGAACTTATAGAAGTTCAAACATGGCAGACACTCTCATATGGAGGTGGAATCTCAACTCTCTTTCTTTTTTCTTCCCTTTCTCTCTTCAGGTCCTTGTAAGCACTTACTGGAACAAGAATTATTACTGCTGTAGCAAAAACAAAAAAGACAATCATAAACAAGTTTACTTTAATCGTTTGGTAGATTGATTGAGCCTTTGTCTGTTCATCGGTCATGTTCTCAGAATTCATGTTCGTTTCAACAATACTCTCTTCTATGCTAGTGGTGTGTAAATGCATGATGAATGGGATGAGGTGAACAGAGGTCTCAAAGAAGACAGTGATGACAACAGCCGGAATCAGGAATAATAAGATGTTCAGTTTAGACTTAGACATCTCAAAGAACCAATAATAACCACAAGCGACTAACAGAACCAGAAAAGCACTGAGCAACCCGGCGCAGGAGCACTCCTTATATAGCAAATTCACGTGAATTTAGCGCACTCTGTATGCGACCGCCTAAAATATCACAATTTTCGAAATGGAATATAGTTTTTATTGCTGGATTGTTTAATATTTTAAACGAATATTGTAACCAGGGTAGATGTAGTATATTGTTATAAAATAATTGTTAAATAAATAAACCAAAACTACAATTAGTCATAAGGTTTCGATGACAGCATTTGGATTCAATGAAAGCAGACAACCAATATGGCGATGCGAATGAAACTATTTGAGAAGCTTTCAGTGACAATTTATCTAAGGTTTATTTGTCATGTCTTTAACTAACCAATACAAGAAGAAACGTCTGAAAAACAAAATTGAATGAAAATAACAAAACTTTTCGTTAATATTTATCAAAATTATTTTTTTTTTAATATTGACACACTGAAAATATACATTTTTCAACTAACTTTATACGCCATGAAATTGCCGTGATATGCGAAAAGTTTTAAATATTCTGCCATTTACGTTTTCAAATATTAAATATAAGCATTTTTCCGCAAATTTAACATTAAATAAATATTTTGAACTAAATATTTTTACGCCGATTTCCAATTTACCATCTTTTTCAATGTTGCTCGCTTTAACTCTTTTTTTTCAAAGACTGTTCTACTCGTTATTAGTATAAGTTCTAAAGGTAAGATACAATGTACAGTATATAATAACTAATTTTGGGATCTTTGAGGCGGATTGATTGAGAAGGATTTCCTTTTATTATTTTTGTTGTTGATCTTGAAAGACTGTGACTTGTTGTACATTGGACCAGTACCCTCTTTGCTTTTAAGTGAAGGTTTTAAAAGCACGATGTGATAGGATAAGCCTTTTCTTAATCGGCGTTTCAGTGCCTTCATAATTTTGCTAACTTTTAGAAACAAATATTCAAATAATGCTTTAAATTTTGAAAGCGTCGTTACTCATAATGATTATTTCGTATGTGTAATAAAATATTTATTTAAAATGAAAAAATGATTCATAAATAAAAAATATATTTAATTTTAAACATTGTGATACTTTTGGTGATCGTGGGCAGAGTGCGCTTGATCCGCGTATATTTGCTATATTAGGCGCGCCCCTGTACTGCTTTGCTCAGTACGTTTCTGGATTTTTTAGTTCTTCTTGGTTACTGTGAGTGCTTCGAGATGTCTAAGTCTGGACAGTGCTTCTTATTCTACCTGATTTATGCCACTGCTATTGTAATCTACTTGGAGATTTCGATGTTTGTCAGCATCTACTTGCATAATCACATCATCTGGGATGGAATGGCCATGATTTATTATGAAGATATTGCTCTTATCACTTATTTAACTCATTTTACATTGTACCTGATTGTTCTTCTGTCGATGGTTTGTAGGAAAGAAGAAATGATTATTGTTTCTCCACATACCGCCTTGTTAAATCAATATTTTGTAAAACTTTTGCAGAAGAAGACAATCCTTGATGAACTTGCAAGGATGAGATCAGATGATCCACCGCCAACCGAGGCTATAAGCTTCTGGACAAAATATTTTCAATTGTTAATGCAAAAGAAAGCCATCGTGGAAGAACTTGAAAGAATGCAAGGCCAGATTCATTTTTCACCACAAACTGAAAGTATCCGTTGTATCTGAACTATAGGAATTGGTATTATTCACTTTAAATTTGTGTTTTCAAAGTATTATTTCATTATTTTTGTATATGAAACTAACTAATGATTGATTTATAACAGTTCTTTAATTTATGTTTAGTACAATTGTAATTGTTAAGTAATTATATGAAAACATCAATGTGATTTTGAGAATATCTTTATTTGTGTTCACTTATGTTAAATAATTCATATCAAACATTATTTGTAATTTGTGATATAATAATATATTATTTATAAATATTCAATAATGTATTTGTTTTTATTCTATTATTCCCTCCTTATTCGTTCACTTTATAAAAACAATCACTGTATAAAACATTTCATATAAATTGAATGGTATATATAACCTTTTGAATACAATAAAACTAAGGTTAGGTATTCAAGTTTGCATCTACATATTTTGGTAATTGTAATGATAATTTACAAATTTAAATAACAAATTCTTAAGATGAAAGCTGAAAGATTTTCATGGAATATTTATTTTTCAAAATAGAAACAAATAAACAGGTGTTTATTTCGTATTTACTATCATACCTTTCATTGATCAATCAATATCATTGAATTTATTCTTAATACATTTATAGTTGAGAAATTCATTATTTTGTTAATTTTATGTAATATTTATAAGCATACTTAAAACTGCCTCAAAAATGTTAGGGCGCCATAAAAATATATAGTTAGTTTTATGCTTTATTCATTTTGTTATAACTATTCAATTCACAAATTAACGGAAATAATCATCTTAGTCACTATTTAAATATATAGATAAATATAACTGAATAAATATATGTAACATAATCTACCTATAAAATGAAACCGCTAAAATAAAAAAAATATCAAATTCATGAGTAATCATTTGAATTTTTAATTCACTAATCAATATAAGCAACTTAATCAACTAAATTAGTATAGATACCCTTATGGAAATATTATTACAAATATATATTGGAAAATGGAAATTCACAAATTTAAATAACAAATGTTGGATAATAGCTCCAATTTTTTTTTTAGCTTAATGATTAATGATAGACCTTCTTATTTGGCTAAATTGACAAAGTACTTTGAAATAAAGATTTCATATTGCATCGACATGTATTAGTAATGGTAATTCACAAATTTGAATATCAAAATCTTAATGAAATATTTAGCATATTGATTTAGAAAGATAAAACAAGGAATTATGAAATACTCTTATTATATATTTAAAACCTTACATTTTATTAATCAATCGATTAATAAATTTTCAGTAATGAATTTAGTTAAGTTATAATTTTATCCATTCCCTTCAAGTATTCTCAAGCTTTAGGAACGTGTTTGGGCGCCAGAAAAATATATATAATATAAAA
>NW_027109179.1:1272429-1291434 GCF_000696795.3 Halyomorpha halys
TAAGATACAATGTACAGTATATAATAACTAATTTTGGGATCTTTGAGGCGGATTGATTGAGAAGGATTTCCTTTTATTATTTTTGTTGTTGATCTCCTTGGAAAACTGTGACTTGTTGTACATTGACCTGTACCCTCTTTACTTTTAAGTGAAGGTTTTAAAAGCACGATATGGTAGGATAAGCCATTTCTTAATCGCCGTTTCGTCGCCTTCATAATTTTGCTAACTTTAAGAAACAAATATTCAAATAATGCTTTAAATTTTGAAAGCTTCGTTACTTATAATGATAATTTTGTATGTGTAATAATATATTTATTTAAAATAAAAAATGATTCATAAATAAAAACTATATTTAATTTTAAACATTGTGATACTTTTGCTAATCGTTGGCAGTACCCTGTACTGCTTTGCTCAGTATGTTTCTGGATCTTTTAGTTCTTCTTGGTTACTGTGAGTGCTTCGAGATGTCTAAGTCTGGACAGTACTTCTTATTCTACCTGATTTATGCCACTGCCATTGTATTCTACTAGGAGATATCGATTTTAGTCAGCATCTACTTGCATAATCACTTCATCTGGGATGGAATGGCCATGATTTATTATGAAGATATTGCTCTCATCACTTATTTAACTCATGTTACCTTGTACCTGATTGTTCTTCTGTCGATGGTTTGTAGGAAAGAAGAAATCATTACTGTTTCTCCACATACCGCCTTGATAAATCAATATTTTGTAAAACTTTTGCAGAAGAAGACAATCCTTGACGAACTTGCAAGAATGTGAACAGATGGTCCACCGCCAACCGAGGCTATAAGTTTCTGGAAAAAATATTTTCAATTGTTAATCCAAAAGAAAGCCATCGTGTAGGAACTTGAAAGAATTCAGGGCCAGATTCATTTTTCACCTCAAACTGAAAGTATCTGTTGTATCTGAACTATAGGAATTTTCATGATTCACTTTAAATTTGTATTTTCAAAGCATTATTTCATTATTTTTGTATATGAAACTAACTAATGATTGATTTATAACATTTCTTTAATTTCTGTTTTATAAAATTGTAATTATTAAGTAATTATATTGAAAATATCAATGTAATTTTGAGAATATCTTTATTTGTGTTCACTTATGTTAAATAATTCATATCAAACATTATTTGTGGAATTTGTGATATAATTATATATTATTTATAATCTAATAAATATTCAAAATGTATTTGTTTTTATTCTATTATTTCCTCCTCATTCGTTTCATTGGTAATTTACAAATTTAAATAACAAATTCTTAAGATTTTCATAGAATATTTATTTTTAAAATAGAAACAAATAAACAGGTGTTTATTTCATATTTACTATCATACCTTTTATTGATCAATCAATATCGCTGAATTTATTCTTTATACGTTTATAGTTGAGAAATTCATTTTTTCTATGTTTTATGTAATATTTATAAGCATACTTAAAACTGTCTCAAAAATGTTAGGGCGCCATAAAATATATATAGTTAGTTTTATGTTTCATTCATTTTGTTATAACTATTCAATTCACAAATTAACACAAATAATCTTCTTAGTCACTATTTAGATATATAGATAAATATAAATGAATAAATATATGTAACATAACCTACCTCTGAAATGAAACCACTAAAATAAAAAAATAATCATATTCATGAGTAATTATTTGAATTTTTAATTCACTAATCAATATAAGCAACTTAATCAACTATATTGGTATATATATCCTTATGGAAACATTATTATAATTATATATTGGAAAATGGAAATTCACAAATTTAAATAACAAATGTTGAATAATAACTCCAATTTTTTTTTTTTTTTTAGCTTAATGATTAAAAAACAAATTAATAAGTAATACATTCAAAACTGTCTGCAGTAACTATCAATAAATATTAACATGTTAGGGGCCAAAACATCTATATGTTAACATAACTCAAACACATAACTAACATAACTCAAACCTTCATTGTTAGTACTTTAGAAGTTTTTTTTTTTATTTAAAAATTAACGTAATTCAACAGACAGTTTTAGTCCCAACATTTTGAGTTTTTAAAGGTATATATTGTGGTTTACATTTGTTTTGATAAAACTAATAAATTCACAAATTAACATAACCTAGACCTTAGTCAACTAAATTTTTATCTATGGCCATAGAAAGGACATAAAACTATAGTAAAGATTCAAGATTGTATTGTTAACTGTTGGTAATGGTAATTCACTCAATGAAATAAAAAAAAAAGCTTAAGAAAAAACCTTTAAGGTTTTCATAGCATGTTGATTTAAAAAACAAAAACTTAATACTCTAAATTGTATTATATTTACAAACATAAATAGAAGCAATCAACCAATATCACTGAATTATTTCTTAATTAATTATTTTTTTTGGATTCCTTATAATATCTACAAGCATATTTAAAATTGTCTAAAGTTGTTTGGGTACCAAAAACATATATAACATGGTTTATATCTGTTTTGATATAACTGTGTGATCACAAATTAACATAGCATAGACCTTCTTACTTAGCTAAATTGACAAGTTGCTTTGGCAGAGACTATAAAATTAAATATAGATTTCATATTGCATCGACATGTATTAGTAATGGTAATTCACAAATTTGAATATTAAAATCTTAATGAAATCTGTAGCATATTGATTTAGAAAGATAAAACAAAGAATTATGAAATACTCTTATTATATATTTAAAACAATACATTTTATTAATCAATCGATTAATAAATTTTCAGTAATAATTTAGTTAAGTTATAATTTTATCCAATCTCTTCAAGCATTCTCAAGCTTTAGGAACGTGTTTGGGCGCCAGAAAAATATATATAATATAAAAATAAAATACTGATATTATTATTATAACATAACATATAAGGTATTCATAAAGTGTTCAGTCTTACTTTTCATAAAGGAATCTGTGTAGAATACTTGACTTATGTAAGACAGAAACAAATTTTATTACATTAAAATAAATCTTTAATAACTTAATAGATTTCTAATTTTGGGATTAATTATACAAAGAAGGAAATTCTGCCAAACTCTATTCATAAACGTTAATTCTCTTCTTTCAGTCACTCTAACTATTAAGTAATTTGTTTATTTATTATCACACTCTTATCAACAAACCAAAACAGCACAAGATTGTGATAATAAATAGTCAATTTTTAAAAATTAATGAAATTAGTGAATAAATGTTAATGAATCGACTTGGCCATTATAATTTGCAATTGAAAAAAAAATTAAATGTCGGATAAATCCATTTTAAAGGTATCATTGATAATTAATGATCTGAGGTCCAAAGTATTGGAAAAGAATAAAGATCATTATCATAATCTAAAATCCTGGTCACTGTGTAATGGTGTAAGGTTCCTGCTTATACACCACTGATCTTCTTCTCTACTCCAAGATTAGGTTTTTTCTATAAAAGGCTTCCTTGACATTCTAGTCCTAGGGTATTCTGGGCCTACTTCTAGGGTGCCTCCCCTCTATCTTCAGGCCCATCGGTCTTTCATTTCGGGGCAAAATGATGGTTTGGCATTCTAAGAAGATGTGGAATCATCGTATGTATGGTGTTCACCCAAGAATGGTCCTTATTGTAGTGTTCCTTATCCTGTCCCGTCTGGTTCTTTCTTCCACCTTTCACAGATACCACATTTTCATTGCCTGGATTTATCCTTTAAGTTCTCTTATTATTGTCCAGGCCTGCTTATTATAATTTTATACCAATGCTTGAAGAGATTGGATAAAATTATAACTTAATTAAATTCATTACTGAAAATTTATTAATAAATTGATTAATAAAATGTATGGTTTTAAATATATAATAAGAGTATTTCATAATTCTTTGTTTTATCTTTCTAAATCAATATGCTACATATTTCATTAAGATTTTGATATTCAAATTTGTGAATTACCATTACTAATACATGTCGATGCAATATAGGTTCATTAACATATATAACTCAATTAATTTTGTATGAATGAATGTCTTGAAAATAAATTCATATTGATATTGATTAATGAACATTATTAGTGATTTTAAATTTAGAATAATATATAGTATTATTTTTTAAATTAAATCAATTAATAATAAAAAATTATAATATGCCATCTCTTAATGCAATATCCTTGCCTATAAAAGCAACATTATGGTAATATCATAATATGTTATAATATATTACATTAAGTTTCAGTACTTTATAAGTGCTAATGTAATATGAAGAATACTCCAATATTCTATGACACAAATAAAATCTTCTAGTTTTGTTTTTTAAATTATATGTGGTAAAATTTATTAATCTTTTCCTTGCACAGTTATTATTTAAATTTTTGAATAAACAGTACCTACAGTTGTTGATACAGTATTGAATCCTTAAATTAGTTTAATGGTTTTTATAAGGCTATATACACCATATTTAGTTGACTAAGAAGAAATTTCATGCTGTAATAATTTGTTAATTGAAAAGTTATATCAAAATAAACATAAAAAATACAATATATTTACACATAGAAACAGTTTTAGGCATATTTGTTAGGATTATGTAAACTAAAACTAGTAGTCATGTAGATCAGTCTTTTGTAATGGATTGGCAATTTAGACCGTTTGTCTAGTAAATGTTCTAATAGTCGAAATCAACAAGGAGTTTCCTGTCTTTTCAGTCTTGTATGAGGATTCCTTGTCAGTTGTTTGTCGAGATGTAGTCCTAAGTAATGGATCTGTTCAACAGGAATAAGTGGGGTATTATTAAAGGATACTGTACGGCAAGAGGTCAATGGTTTACGACGAAGGGTAAATGTGATTTGTTGGAATTAATTTTAATCCTCTATTTTGGCACCATTCTTCAAGGGTGGTGATGTGGGATTGGAGGGTTTGGGATACAATGTAAGGATCATTGTTCACTGACAATAGACATGTATCAAATCTGGTGAGGATAGTGTTAGGATGGATGGGGATGTCAGTTGTGAAAACTGTATAAAGGATAGGACCAAGGATACTACCCGGAGGTACACCAGCAGACTGACAGAATATGGATGAATAAGCGCTGTTGTAATTTACTTGAAATAATCTGTCGGAGAGATAAGAATGGATAATGAGGAAGTATGTAGGGGGTAGGAATTTATGGATCTTGTATAGCAGTCCTGGGTGCCAGACTCGATCAAAAGCATGTTCTACGTCAAGAAAGACTCATCACAGACGAGCAGTACATTCCGCACTCCAATGAAGACGAGACATCAACCACACGATGGCATTGCTGGATAGTGGTGTGAGATGGTCGGAATCCAAACTGGTAATCTGGGATTATGTGGTTGGAATCAAGGATGGGATACAGGCGTTTCAAGATGAGTTTCTCAAGGATTTTTTCCATGATAGGTAACAGAGAGATAGGATGGTAGGAGGATGGGTATTCTGGTGGTTTTTGAGGTTTGGGAATCATTTTGATAATGAATAATTTCCAAGAGTTGTTAATATTTAAAGACATAAATGATATAATCCATAACCGTAAAGATAAAAACTGTTCATGTTTGTAAGTAATTAGTTGAAAAGTGGTTATTTTAAGAACACATAATTTTATATTTAGAAGCATAAACATTGATAATCAATTTGCATCACTAAATAATTTCTTATTTATAATTTTTTTTAATAATACTTAAAACTATCTTAACATATTGGGTGCCAAAAAAATATAAAAGATGGTTGACATTTATTTTAATATACCTATTAAATTCACTAATTGACATAACCTAAACCTTCTTAGTCAACTTGATTGCTATGCGTGACTTTATAAAGACCATAGTTGAAGTAAGGATTCAAGACAACATGCGAGCTGATAATTCACACACTTAAGTAACTAAAATCTTAAAAATAAAACCTCCAATACATTCATATCTCAACATCTGTGATATGTAATTCTTTGCATTATTTAATATGTGAAACCATAACTTGTAGTAATAATGAGAAGATAGTTGACCATGAATAATCTATATGAGGAGAAGATAGTTGGGGGAGAAGAACTTATTTATGTTCTCTGATCACACCCCCAACCATCTTATCGTATATAAATAGTAGTAAACAACTAAAATTGCTGAATTCTTTTTCAATAAATGTATGGTTACAAATTGATTTTTTGGAATTTCTTGTTATGTCCATACTTAAAACTGTTTCATTATGTTTGTGTAGAAGAAAATTTTATATTAAATTTTAATATCCGTTTTGATATAGAAATTGAATTTCCTGACTTTCTATTTATTCTGGTAGATTGGTAAGTTATCCTTATCAGTAACAGCTCAAGATTGTATGCACATCTCTTAGTAATCATAATTAATTTGTTTTAATAACAAAATCTTTTTCAAGTAAAACTGTTAAAAATTAATGGTCTTTTCATTAAGTTAATCAATTAAATAACAATAAATAATAGTGTTTGATAAATCTTGTTTATGTATGGTTTAATGTTATTACTTTAATATTAACGTGACTGGCAAAGAAACACTTTTCAATGTATTACTCACAAATCAGAGAAGTTCTTATCGATTAACCATTATATCATTTATGTATTTAAATACTGACTAAAAAGAAAGTGTATGTTATTTTGTAAATTTAATAGTTATAATAAAAAGATATATAAAGCTTAATATAAACTTTTCTGGCACTCAAGCATGCTGAGACAGTTTTAAGTATGTTTATGGAGATAACAAGCAATCTCAAAAAATCAATTTCGTAACTTTAAATTTATTGAGAAAGACTTCAGAGATATTGGTTGTTTACTACTATTTATAGTTTCACAAATAAAGTAATGTTTAGTATTATGGATTAACATATTAGTTTTTTAAATCAATATAATTCGAATATCTCAGAGGTTTTATCTTAAAGTTTTGTTATTTAACCATTACCAACAGTTGACGATGCAGTTTTGAATCCTTACTTTAGTTTTATGGCTTTCACAAGGCCAAATTGCTATATATAATTTTGTAGATTAAGAAGGTTTAGGTTAGGTTAATTTGTGAATTTAATTGTTACATCAAAATAAACGTAAACCATACTATACATGTTTCTGGCGCCCAAATATGAAACAGTTTTGATTATGCTTGTGGATATTATATGAAATTAAAAAAGATCAATATCTTAAACCTACATTTTTTTAAAATGAATTAATATTGATTGATTAGTGCTAGATTTGATTTAAATATAAAATAAATTCCATTTTATCTGTTTATATTTTTAAGATAAATATTCCATAAAAACCTTTGAGCTTCCATCCTAAGAATTTATTATTTATATTTGTGATTTACCATTACCAACAGTTGCCAATGCATTCTTGAACTCCTTACCTTAGTTTAATTTTCTCCATGAGGCATAAATATAAATTGAGTCATATGAAAGGTTTAATTCCAATTATTTTTTCTATGAAGTGAAATAAATAATGAGGAAAAAATCAATAAAAACCAATACATTTTAAATGTTTATTAAACAATACATAACATGTGATTATATTACAAACTCCAGAAGTAATGATTGATATTTTTTGTTAAATATAAATTAATATAAATAAAAATATTCAGAATTGAATTTAAAATCATAGCCTTATACCAGGGTAACATATATGCATGAATTAAATATAGTATAATAAAAAATTAATAAAATTTAGAATAAAATTGATAATAAACCAATATAATTTATTTGCAATTATAGTTTTATTAATTTACTATAAATCGAGAAATGTTATAATTCCATTATTCATTAGTTTCATACACAACATTGTAGAAGTTATTCTTTGAAAACTCATAATTATTGTGAATAATGCTTAAAATAATATTAACAAATACTTATAAATTGCCATTAAACAAAAATAAGAAAAACCCTTGATGTTCACTTCAAAATCTTCAAGTTCCATATTTTCTTTCTTGATAATATGTATGCCGCAATAATTTCAGGAGTTTGGTAATATGCTTCTCATATAAGTATCTCATTTATTATTTTGTTTTACCCTGCAATAGGAATAAATGTATCAAACTTATTGAACTTATTGAAGTTCAAACATGGCTCTTTCATATGGTGGTGGAGCCTCAGCTTTTTTTTCTTTACGCCCATTTCTTCCTTCAGCTGCCAGCAAAGACTTACTAGAATACCAATTATTACTAATGTAGCTGAAACAAAAAACATTATTGTAAACACGTTTATTGGAATCGTTTGGTTGAATGGATCGGCCGTTGTTGAATTATTGATCATCATGTTATCAGAAGCCTCTCTCGGTTTAAGCACTTTCTCCTTGATGCTCAGAATGTCCAGAAGCTTGTTGAGTGGGATGAAGTGAGCAGATATCCCAAGAACGAAAATAATGATGACTGCCAGAACCAGAACCAATAAGACGAACAGTTTAAACTTGCACATCTTAAGGCGCCAAATATAACTACGAACAACCAAAAGAACTAATAACGCACTGAGCCTGCCAGCTCAGAGCCACTTCTTATATAGCAAATATTGGCGCATCTAGCGCACTCTATTTACGACCGCCAATAATATCACGATGCTGGAAATTGTATATTGTTCTAATTTCTGCATTATTTGATATTTTAAACAAATATTCTAACTAAATAAGATAAATATAATATATTCTTACAACTATAATCTAATAACTGATCCAGAAACAGCATTTGACTTGTATGAAAGTAGGAAACCAATATGGCGAGGTTATGGAAAATACTGGAGACAATTCATTTAACGTCAACTGTCTTATAATTTAATTAACCAATACATAAAGAAAAAAAATATGGAAATACAATATAGGATGAAAATAAAGAACGTTTCTTTAAAATATGTTTTAATATTAACAGATTTCTCAACTAATTTTCTATGAGATGCGGCGATTCCATCTTTGAGGCTTTAAATTTTATCTTTAATGACTTCAAATATTAATTATAAGTACTTCGGTATAATTAATTCGTTATAGAGTCAGAACAAAGATGTTGGTATATTTCGATTTGCATTTTGCTTTTCTTCCACAATTGTTGTACAAATTTAGGAACTTTTTTCAAATAATGAGGTAAAGATGGAAATTACTAGTCAAAGTTCAGTTCCAAAGAGATAGTTCCCGCCCAGGTTACTACTATCACTAAAGTAAGGCAATGTGACAGCACTAGTTACGCGATGACGGTAAAGCGTACTTCACTGGCATTAAGTAAGGCAATGTGGCATAGTGCTGCTTTTTAAAAAGCTATACCTCGAGAACTATTGAACGTAAATAGCCCTATTAGGGCTCATATTTTAGCAAATTTACTCTTCTTTAAATGATGTCCTATTAGTTTTTCTAGTGTTGATAACTTTAAAGATGTGGAGCTATGAAAGAAAATGAATGTTTTTAACATTTTGAAACAGCCACCATTTTGTATTCCCCCTACCTGTACTTGGCAGACTCATCAATTTTGACTAGTAATTATAAATAATGTTCATTAAAATAACCAAAAATTAGTTTTTCTCCTACATCTTTCAGGTTAAAAGCAATATCTACAAATTACAGATAAGATTCAACAATTTATGAACAGAGCTATTTAACATACATTAATAGTATTGACGTCATATAGCAGGCTGGTAAGACAGTAGACCCATCTATCTTTAGCATCCTTTGAACAAGGATAACGCCCAAACCACATAAGCCCATGTGATCTACATACAACCCTCCCACTCACGAATTGGATTACTCCCTGCATTGTTTCTTACTAAAACACACATTATATTGAAAAAAACTAAATTTCGAGTGTATTTAACAGGATTATTAAGAACTTTAGCGAAGAGGATTTCCACTATTCGTATAGAATACAGGTTTAAAATACCTCTGGTATTTTTTTTAACTTTTACCTACCTACGCAACGTATAAAATATAAAAAAAGGAGTTTCTGTCATCTTCATAATTAACAAAATCACTTTTAAATCATTTTTTTTTTTGAACTGTTGGTATTCTATCTCATACCTCATCTCAAATTAACAGTATATTCTTTCATTTCTGTTTCATATTTTATCCGGTTTTTCATCACATTTCTGGTCTGGATTTATATAATTGTAAATCCTGGTCCAAATAGATAAAAAAGGATTGTAATAAGGTAAATTTTTATGTTCGTTTTTACAGGACTGTGCAGTTCAGATACTTCTGTGTAAAAAAAATGGTGGCAGTCTTGGAAATGGCCGACAGAAGTGTAATTTATAGAAATGAAACAATGTAATAAAATCTTATTAATGAACATTTATTAAAAAAAATACAATAGCTTTTATATTTTCTTAATTAATTATAATTATAAGATAATGTTTTATTCAATTATACTATTCATTTGTGAAATTATAGTTTACATTATCATTTGTGTTATTTGTAAATGGTGATATGATTGGTTTGTGATTGCTGAAAGAAGAAATGTAAAATGATTTTTTTCATTTCATTTCATTTACTTGTAATTTCAACTTTATACAACTTATTTATTGAAAAGGGAAAGCGTTAAACTTTTCGTCTAGCCCGGGAAAATTTGATCTAGCCGGTCTATAGAAGTTTCACTTCAAAAATATTCCTGAGGCTGCCGTACATTAGAAATTAAACTTATTATTTTCTACCATTTTTTATGATTTTATCAGGATTGGGAAATGGAATTTAATTAAGAGTAATCTCTCTTACTTAAAATCTCTTTTTTTTTTATCAAATTCCATTAATTCATACTCTAAGAAATAAATTATGAGTTAGTTATAATTGTAGAATGACACAAATAATGAATTGTATGAGACAACTAATGAAGTTTAAAAGATTAGTGAACCACCTGCTATGTATTGAACCTCCAAATATTATAAACATTTTTAAATAGGTTTTTACCTGAACATCTGAGGAGGTACCTTTATGACCCTGGGAAGCAGAGAAATCTTTGACACCAGTCAACAAATACAGTGTCATCTAGAGAGGTCCTTGGGACCATTTCAGATAATGGATATCAGATGGTTCAGAGTTCAAATAGACCAGGCATCAGCTCCAGAAAGGAATCTGCAGGCAAACACTTGTTGATCATTGCGACTAATCCTTCGTGAGCGTAGTTAATGGGAGCCAATCAATTGTAAGGGACCAAAGGGTGGTGACACCTCCTGACAACCAAGTGGGGGAGAGTTGGACTGAAAGGAAAAGGTGGAGGAAATGGGATGTCGGAGCTGGACAGGGAATAACCTCCAGGAGAACTTACAGCTACAAGGCGGAAGGGGTGGACTTCGACCTGAGGAAGCCTTCTATACAGATCAGAGGAAGTAAGGGCAAGTCAAATCTGGAACTACACGACTGAGATGTCACTACAGGACCTACCCAGCGATTCAGATATGTATTAGGTATTCATTTATGATGTAATGATATTTTCTGGCAAGCCATTAATCTGAATCATTTTATTATATTCATAGATCTACTAAATGTAAGAAAATAAATCTTTCCTTTATATAGTTTTGAGGATCAAGTTACCCAATTCCAATCCCTAATGTATTATATATTTCAATGGTAATCATATTATATATAGATGCATAATTGGTAAAATGGAAAACACGCTATGCCTTTGGAAAAATAATCCAAATATAATAGTTTTAAGGACACAAATAATTTAAATTAATATACATATATTTGGATAATTACCTTCAGGAATTCCTCTGGCATTCCTATTAACAACAAGTATTAGTACATAACACACAATTAATGATTTCACCTTCATAGGCAATGTAGTATATGAAATGTAGTAATCAAGATTCGGTAAATAAATGGTATTTGTTATATGCTAAGATAAAGAACAAGTTTTCATGGCATCCTGCACAGAATACAAAATACACATGGATCAAAAGTACAAATCTTTTTTAATATTGGTCCGATTTTGTTAATTTATTTTTCACATACTGTCAATCTTTTAAACATATAGATGATATTTATACTGTCAATCTTTTAAACATATAGATAATTGACAGTATGTGAAAAGGAGATAGACTGCGGTCAAGAAGAAAAAAATTGTTTTCAACACTTCTATTTATTTGTTACCAACGTTTCGACCGACAATGTAGGTCTTCATCAATGTTAACAATAAAAAATTTAAAATCAATGTAACAATAAAAAATAAAATCAATGTTAACAATAAAAAATAAACAAATCCTCTAAATTTGTCTACTATTTTTTTTTATTCTCACCCTCTTGTAACGTTTTCTTTATTAAAAACAAAAAAAACTTAGTCATTGTTGTAAAGGCTTTTTTAATTCTGAGTTTGGTCATCATTAGCGCAGTATCCATTAGGCGTTTGATTTTCCAGCGAACAGGTTCGTTTTTATTCTTCTTTTTTTTTTGTTTTCTTTCCCCTTTCTTTATTTTACTCTTACCCCTTATTTTCTCCACTTTTATCCATTTTCCTTACCCGCGTTATAAGTTTTGTTCACTATATTATTATTGGTGTTTTCAGAATTATTTTTTCCTATTCATTTCTTGGTATACTTTACTTATATTTTGCCTCTTTTTTAAATTAATAATAACTAATATGTTCATACTTCTTTGCATTATATAACTTCATTTTTATTTCATTTTCTTAATTATGTTATTTTACTCACTTTTTCAATTACCTATGTATACATTTTATTTCCCGCTTCTCTCATCACTTCATTTTATTAATTCTATTTTGTAAAATTATTCATTTTATGTGTAAAATTATTCTGTTTATACTTTTTTTTTTTTTTTTTCTATACTTACTGTGGTTGTTATCTTGTTCTGTTTTTAGCCCTGAAGAAGGCTAGAAACTCTAGCCGAAACGTTGGCACATTAAAAATAGGTTAATCTAACTTATTTGTGTTTATCATTGACCGCACCCCCAACCATCTTCTCCTCGTTAACAATAAAAAGATACTAAGAAGGTAGAGGAAATGTAAGAGTAAAAGGGTGACATTAAAACAGTAAAGGCGGTGGTAAACAGACCATCTAAAACTCATTTTTTATGATAACATTTACTACTGCCTCTATACTATAAATTTGCCAGTTTATTATTAATTACGATGTTAGTCAGGTAAGTTAATCTAGAAGATGGCCTCGTGACCTTATATTGTAAACTGTTTTTAGAGTTCTACTACTGGGTAGTATCTCTACATCATATCATTATGTCATTACGATCAAATTTACTTGTTGTATTTTTTATACAGTTGTAAATATCAATAAATAAATAAATAAAAAAAAAGTTAATCTAGAATCTTCTAAAAAAGGAACATTCTTTATTTTTCCCAGATTAAATTCTTGTAAGCTTGTTTTTTACAAATAAGTTCCAACAGACAACAACATTTATTTTATTTGACAAAACATTCCATTAAAATAAAGTGAGCAAGAATGTTTTTTGTTGTTGTTTTTTTACATACATACAATACCTTCTTGTAGTGCGTCTGTTGATTTCTCAGAGTTATTAGAAATTCCATTACTCTAATTAAAAAATATAATTAAAAGAAATTCTGTGTAACTAGAACCTTAAGTGGATGCCATTATATTATGGAATGATATTTTTTTGCTACGTGTTTATTTTCATATTTTTCTGTCGGGTGAAAATTGGTTTCTTTCTTCTCTCATTATTCAATTGATGTTCGATTATAAACATTTTTTTTTGTTTGTTTTAATTTTCTATAAAGCCATACTATTATTTTCCAGAGTACCAGTCGATTTTCAGTATCCATTACAGAAGATCAAAGACAAATTGTCCATAAAGTAATCTAAATTCGTTCTGTGAATTGTAGTTTGAAATATTTAGCCAGATATTTCTCTGTTCATGAAGTATGAAGACTACTTTAATAAAATATTTTCTATTAAAAGCTTCCTTTCTATTGCTGGAACTATCATAGAATATTACTTGAGATATTTCTAGAACTGAAAAGCACACATAATCAGATATCACTTAGCCCATTTGAAAGTAACTGAAGTTGAAAAGTTTACTTTTGTGAAAATAAAACATTAAGAAATGTTTATATTAATGTCAGCTAATAATTTTACAGTGGAATTATATTTATCATGAACAACATTATAATGGATAATTATTATTTTAGTTGAATTACAGTTTTAATTATTCAATATCGATAAAAATAATTAAGGAAAAACTCCAGTTGACCTTTATAAACCCGCATTATTAGAAATAAAACTATATACTAATAATCAACTAATGTTTGATTATCAATCATTATGATTGAAGGAAAATATTCTTAGGAACTCATTCAACCCAAATTTTAAATAATAATACTGTATAACAATTAATTTTATTTTATTTTTTTTAGTAATTTTATTTTATTAAAACAATGGATAAAAAATATAAGTGAATAAAATATAGATAAACAATAATAAATATAATTATAAAGGTAAAATGTAAAGTGAATTATGTAAAGACTATTAAAGATAATTAATAAAGTATGTAATTGGGAGAAAAAAAATCTATTATATATTTCTTTGATATTTTGGGGGTTTTTTAACCTTGGCTATGTTCAAACATTTTGGTATCACGAATATAATTCCTTGGAAGTATTTGTAGACTTTTTTTTATTGGGGGTTTTAATCTTATTTTTAATATCCACAGGTGACAATTTTACTTTTCTTTTATTCATAAAAGAAAAGACAAAGTAAAATAAAAAAAGAAAGAAAATACACTAACATCTCTGGAAATTAAAAATATGATAAAGACACCAAGAAATAAAAAATCAACTAATACTTCCATAGTGTGGTATAAATAATACCACTTAAAAAGAGCCAAAAAGTAACTAAAATATATCAATATATAAAATAGAATTGTTGTTTTGAATGTCGGTTTAATGAAAAATTAATAATATTTTTTCAATGATTCTGAGTGGTAATTAATAATTAAGAAAGGAATCCCATAAAAAAAGATGTAACAATAATAAAGTTGTACATAATAAAAAATATATGTATATTTTATAGATAACCTTTCCAATTACTTTATGGTAGCAGGATAGGTCAGTGGTTACGCACTGTTTACTAACTCCAAGGACCCGGGTCCTGGACTTCTATAGCCGTCAGTTAAACCTGTGTGTTCGAGACCCCTCCAGGGTCCGCCCTGTTTCATTCATTTTGTCTTTACATCTAGATATTCAATATATTAATTGATATTGCACACAAGATCCATTTTAATAAACATCCACCTTCATTAAAATCACATTCAATAAAATGTTTCACTTATATTTTGGGCAATTTTTTTTTATGTTATAGTTTTTTTACTAATTTAGAAATAAATTATAATTATCCTATTTTTAATCTCCAGAATAAATTTATATTTAACATAATTTACGTTTCATGAGATCCTATGATTTTTTTCTAAATCATTTTGAAGGAATCATGTTTTTTTTTTTTTTTTTCCAAAGATTTTGAACTGGATACAAGTTTATAATTTTTGGGTAATTAAATTTTGTATTGTTTTAGTGTTTAAATTATATATAAAAATGTGAAATATATATGAACGTGAATGTATCGGATATTTGTCTGCTGTATAAAAACATTTGGCAATAGAAGTCTATTTCACTATTACCATGGATTAATTAATAGAATTACCAAATAAAATGATAATGAAAAAAATCATACCCACAGGACTGACTCACGGCTATAGTGAAATATAAAATACCTATCTGCCACAGCCGGATTCGTATCCGGGTCCCTGAGTCAGTATCAAAGTGCCTATCACTGAGCTACCCGCTCTCATGAACCGCTCTCGTGATATACTAGTTTTTTAAAACATCAGCATTAAGGAGGCTCTTGTTTATTTATCTATTATAAGGCTGGGTGGACCCCGGAGGTTTCCCGAACCCACATGGCTGACTTAACGGCTAAAGGTAACAGATTATAATTATCTGCCACAGCCATATTTAAACCCAGGACCTCTTAGTTAGTAGTCCATTGCCTTACCAATATGCTACCCACTACTAATTTAAATAATGTTACTGTAATTTATGTTTTTAAATAATATTTGCAAGCCTAGAAGCGCTGCCGGAGGAGCTCCGAGAGAGGATCGGTGAAACTCCAAACTTATGGAAGAAAATACTAAGAGAGGACTCAATACAGGAGTGGAATGGGCGGTGGGTAGCAAGCCAGAAGGGCGCTACTTTGAAAAAATTCTTCCCTACCGTCCTTTCTAGATTGAAGGCTAAATGGGTCCTCCCAGACTATTGGGTCTCACAGATCCTAACAGGACACGGGGGGTTTTGGGAAAAGCTGCAGAGCTTTGGAAAAAACATCGACCCCCGGTGCCCAACGTGCGGAGTTCCTGAAACAGCAGTACACGTAATCTACCATGGAAGGACACCGAGCCAGGCTGTCGAGAAAGACCGGGATTCACGCCCTCGCCGAGTCGGACTTTCCCTGGTTGATGGAAGAAGAGAATTACCCCTTCTTCAGGAAGTTCATTTACGGGTGGAAGGAGGTGGTGGACCCGCTCATTTCACAATGGGAAGGGCTTGACCGCCCAACATCGGCGAGCCACCAGAAGATGAGGCATCCCGACGGATGCAGTGGGCAAGGTGCAGCTCCATCAGTAAGGCGCTAAACCTAGCGCTGGGCTGCACCACAGTAAAAAAAAAAAATTAATAATTAAATAATTAATAAAAGTGATCTTTGGGAGCAGTGGCATGCGCAAACCCCAGCGCACTACCCCACTGCTTCCGCACCCCGTATGCCAGAAATGGCAAGGGAGGGGGAATAATAATAATAAAAAAAAAATT
Source organism: Halyomorpha halys (assembly GCF_000696795.3). Classification (NCBI taxonomy): domain Eukaryota; kingdom Metazoa; phylum Arthropoda; class Insecta; order Hemiptera; family Pentatomidae; genus Halyomorpha; species Halyomorpha halys. Next base: position 1,289,175 of record NW_027109179.1, read on the forward strand.
TGCATATTATATGTTTTATGAATATATTAAACACACATTAGGGATCAATATATTACTTTTAATTGTATAAATTATATAGTAATTTAATGTAAAATATTATTTTGTAAATATGAATATTCAAATGAAAATACACTGTTCGTAATAAAGGAATTAATAGCACAGCTATTTATAACAAAAGACTGCAGCGTCATAAGTTTAAAGAGTCAGTCGACTTTGAGGACTCGTAAGAACTACCAGCGATTGTCATATTATTTATTGCATAGTATATGCTTACGAGGGGACTGCGATCTACGACTTTGATACTTTTTCCTAGTCATTTTCCTACGGCTATCATCTACACGGCCTTCTTCCTCAACTTAAGGTCAGATAGACATTATTAATCTTAAGTAGACGTTATTCAATAACTATCAACCATATAATGTTTTATTCTTTGTTAAAGAAGACCTATTTTTTGTTTTGTTTGGTTTATAATAATTAATTCTTGTATTTTGTGTTATGAAATTTGTTTCATTTCATTTTACCTATTCTACTAACCCCATTCCTATTCTATTCCCCATTCTACTAACTTATTTTGTTATTGTTATTGCTGATTATAAATATATATAAAAAAAAAAATATATATATATATATATATATATTTTTTTTTCTTATGTGTAACAGCTTGATTCATTTACAGAATTCCACTATTCTATAATTTTTAATCTTTTAATTAGCGATCACCTAATCCCTCATAACCTGGCATTCTTTACCGTAAGGAAATTCCATTGGACGTTTGACTCCATACGCAACTGTTACTCTAATTAAAGTTTGTCAATAACATTTGCACGATGTCTGTTTATACAATTCATGCTGTATTTAATTAATTTAATTATAATCAATAATATAAATTATCAGTATCAAATTAATATAATTTCCAAGCTGAATTTACCACTATAATTTCTTGAAATCAATAAAAAAACAAAACATTTTGAATGACTGTTACTAGTCACTTTGAAAAAACAAAATACGCTTCAGTGATGCTGAGACATATTATATGCAATTTTCAAAGTAATGATTTGTTTGTTAAATTAATATTGTATGCATATTATTATTATTTCTTTAAATATCTTTATTGATAGTTACAATTGCACATTAAAATACATTCTGTAAATATGATCTCAGTTATAATGGAGTGATACAGGCGTGTAGAGAAACTAGCCTTTGGTAGCACTCTAATGAAGTTTTTACATTAGCAGATCTCGTGGCTATGGCCTTTTCAGACGCCTCAGAGGATTGTCAGGAATGAAAGACGAAGCAAAATTAGGAACTAGTGGCTTTGGGAGGTTAGGGAAGAGAATGATATCTGGTACGGGGTAGGTCGGTTAGATATGAACATTAAGGTTTTTATGGATGATTGTATTTGTGACACAGAAAAGAGCATTGAGGATTTTACTAAGGATTTTAGATTGTAAGGATACGAGAGTAATTCGAAGGTTTAGTAGAACCCCAAAGCTCATGTCCAGACTGGCCTTATTATAGTCATGTAGATCAGTCTTTTGTAATGAGTTGGAAGTTTAGACCTTTTGTCTAATAAGTTCCGTAATTATTGGAATCGCCGTGCAGTTTCCTACCTTTTAATTGTTGTGAGAGGATTCCAAGTTAACCATATGTCCGGATGTAGTCCAAGATACCGGATTTGTTTTGTAGCAATAAGAGCAACATTATTAAAGGAGAGTGTAGGGCAGTGGGTAGGTTTTGGATGAACCATAAAGATGATTTGATGGGAATTGTTGGGATTTGTTTTAATTCTCCAATTACGACACCATTCTTCGAGGGCTATGATATGGGACTGGAGAATTTTTTATGAAAAGGGTCATTATTAACAACGATTATACATGTGTCATCGGCATACATGTTGAGGGTAATGTTAGGATTGGTTGGAATGTCAGCTGTATAGACGTTGTAGAGGATGGGACCGAGGATACTGCCTCGAGGGACACGAGCAGACTGAGACTAGAGGGGTAAATAGGAATCATTGTGGTTAACTTGGAATAATCAATCAATGAGAAAGGAATGGATGATAAGAAAGTAAGTGGGAGGTAGAAATATACGGAGTTTGTAAAGCAGTCCCGGGTGCTAGGCCACAATAACTTTTCAATATTTTTCTATTTTAATTTTATTGCACCCTACAGCCCACCTAGAAGGTTGAAACGGCAGTGGCCAAGGGACTTATTAAAATAAAAAATGGACAATTGGAGTTCTGGCAATGGTCAGATTCTCC
>NW_027109179.1:1292994-1294452 GCF_000696795.3 Halyomorpha halys
GCTGTTAAACGCCCTTTCAAAACTAACAAACAAACAAACAACCTTATAATACAACTCGTTCATCAATATAAAAAAAAATAATGTAGTTATGGACTGAATTATTTAAAGTTTAATTTTGAAAGTTATTTTATTCCTATAGTTTCTAAGAATTGATAAAATAAAACATAGAATAAAAATAAATAAATAAAAAAGATACATTTTGAATGAAATCACTATTACCAAACATGTTATAATTTGATAATAAAAACAAAAAGATTCAAAAATTAATACTAAATAAGTTTAAATAAACATTCAGTTATGGATAATATAATAAAACGAACTCATTCACCCAATATTTGATTTTAAAAGTAATTTGACTACCATGATTCATAAGAACTAATAAAATAAAACATAGAACGGAAATATATAAATAAAAATGATACATATTACAAGAGATTTTATAATTTTTAAAAGAAAACAATACGGTTTAGAAATAAACACTATATATGTTTAAAAAAACATTCAGTATGGACTGTTAATGCATAATAAAATGGATAAATTATTTTAAGTTTAATTTTAAAGATGGTTTTACTAATATAGTTTCTTAGAATCAATTAAATACAACATAGATCGAAAATACTTGAATACAAAATAAGCATTTTTAATATCATCGCTAATAATATACATTCTTCCAAAATTACTTTTTGATAAATTCATAAATATCAATCAAAATGATTGAGGAAAAGATCCTCAGGACCACATTATTTTAAAAAAACTATTTAGTGAAATAATTTCTTAATCTAGCATATTTATATTGTAAATTTTACTATATCCAGTCAGTTCTGTTCGTCTGATGATCTAGAATTTTATTTAAAATTCTTATAATAATAATTTGTAATATCATTAAAAATTATATTATTACTTATAATTTATAATTTACTTTTTAAATTAACAAATGCGCAAGATTTAAACGTAATTTAATTTTTTTTCTTTTAATAATCTAAACCGTTTAACAACTCTTTAACATAAAATTAGATTCTAAATACCCAGCAGTATCAAATATTGTGAATCAGTAAAAATTGAGAAAGGAGACAGTTGAGGTCCAAAAGAAAAGTGCATATTATTTATTTTAACAACTCTTGGTGTTGAGAGCAAAGAATAATATATTATCTCCCGAAGCTGTTTTGTTATTTTTTGCCATTTATGAATTTTCTGAGCTTCAAGTTTAATGAAGTTGCAAAATATCGCTTGAAAATCAAATATTTATGAAATAATTCAGTAAAGAGTATCTAATCAAATTCAATCAATAAGTGTAAAATTGAAAAATTAACAAAATATGAATTATATATGTGTTTAATCTTTAATACCAAAATTTATCACAATTACAAACTCCATACAACCTTATACTGCAAAGGAACTTGCTCACCCTTTAAAGGAATCTATAAATAAAAGATGGCAGGCAATGTGGGATGAAAGTCC
>NW_027109179.1:1298628-1308804 GCF_000696795.3 Halyomorpha halys
CTCATGTGATGATTCAGATTTTTATTTTAAATAATATTGGTTTAATGTGACCCTAAAGACTTTTCTTCAAGTAATTAAAGATGAATTTCACTAAAAAAATTATACATCTATAATAAAGTAGTTTATAATATATTTTTTGGGTCACATTATTTAAAGCAGTATTTAGTAAATAACAATCATATTTTCATAGAATTTGTTGTCATACACGAATTCAAATATTTGGAGTTTACATTTTTGAATTACAATATTCAATACAAAAATAACAATAATATTGACTGTTGATTACAAACTTTAAGCAAGACTTGAGGTTGCTTCATCTGAATGAGTCAATAGTTCAAAATTATTTCTCTTTTCAAGTTTTCCTTCAGACGTCATCGTTTCATATTTATTCATAACATCAGTGCTATCCTGACACAGTACCTGATGTATTTCCTCAACTCTTCTCTCCACCTTTAGTATGATGATAATCAAAAGCAAATGAGAGAATACCCAATAGAAAATGATCGTCGAGTTGCCCAAAACGATGTCGGCGAAGTTAGGAAGCGAGATGGTGACGGTATTGTTACCTACACTGATGAATTTGTCCAGATGATCTGGGTTACCTTTCTCGAAGCAGAGGAGATGCGCCATGACGAACATCGGACCCAGGATCTGTACGAAGAGGAAGATGGAGGCGACACCGAGGACGAAAATGCAGAAATAGAGCGGCTTATTGAGCACCATATTGATGAAGATTCAATCTTTGACTGCTCAACTCCTGCCAGGCAATAGCGTTTATTGAGACTGCAACACTAGCGTACTCTAGCAATGGTTTTAGCAACCACTATATCTGTGTATCAAAGTATTTCGGACAAAATTACATTATTATTTATTATAATGTAGTTTTATAATTGGAAGGTACCAATCAATGATTTTTCATTCAGACCTATTTATTAGCCTTCTTACATTGATTAACCTTTTATTTTAATATTACATTAATAGAATATTTCTTGTGACAATTATTATCAGTGATACATAAAAATTACTACTTTCGTTTGTTCATACTTTATGCAGTACCATACCGTTCATCCGGTGTGATGAGGCTTTTTGCTTAATGTTCAGGATTTTTCTGGAAAGGTTATTGACCTGTCTGTTTTTTTCTGTTAAAAAAAAGAATTATTAAAAAAATTAAGCATGTTTAGTGCGTAGCTCAGAAAGCTTCGATGCCAATCGATTTGTGTCTTTCTGAAAAATAAGAAAAAAAATCACTGATTCTATTTATTGTTTTTTTATCCACTAAAAACAAAAAATGATGAGAATTTTAGTAAAGTAGGTCAATTAACCGTTTTTAGGAAAAAGCTAATCCCATTCGTTTTTAGCTTCGTCTGAAACACTCAAATACCACTTTCAAAGAAATTAGAAATTTTTCACTTTCATTTCATTGGAGGTTTTTTTTTTTTATTACCATTGTTCATATAATCATTCATAACTCCTCTCCAATTTCTACGTTAATACAACCTTTACAAAACTGAATGTTTCCTTTCTCAACCAAAATTAACAAACTTTATATTTAAATTTCGCCCTTATGACGGCAATAATAAAGAAAAACTTTCCAAAGGTTTTAGTTCATATCTTTGGTTCTAATTTGTTTAATTAGATCGGCTTTGTATCATTTGGTGCAGTTTATAGAGCCCTAGACCACTGCCGAATTTGGTGTGGATTGGTTGTGTCGTGTTAAAGTTAATTTTTTTTTTAAATCAAATCAAAGGCGAAAATTTTGAGCTCAAAGATTTTCTCGAAATTTTGTATTCAAGGGTTTCTTAAGTAAGCAAAAATAAACAGGGATGAGTTTTATATTTAACTCTCATTCTGTAGTTACAGTAATTTTTACCACTGTGTCGCATCCATAATTTCCTTAGCCCATTTTAATGGCCGATATAAACCTACTACTTTGAAATTTTCAGAAGTTTTGCTAAGCATAACGCTTTACTTGAGTAGTGGCACATCTGCCATAATTTTTATTTTATCTATAATTTGACGTAATCCAAAGATAGTACTGCAGACTGCGGTTATTTTCTGTACTGAGGTCGTCCTACAGATTTTACTAAAGCTATTAGAGTTGTTACGAATTAAATTCAGTCTATGGAAAAATCTATGAAATATCTCAGACACAATTTTTTTTTTCTGATGTGACACCACTCAAGCAAAGCAGTGATATCTATTTAACAACTCCTAAAATTGAATACTTAGTGAAGATGGTATTATTTTATTTATTTATTTTTTGTGTATGCAAAAGTATAGCAAGTATTACTACGTCGTCTAAGTTTGTGTATTTTTCACACAATTTTCACTTAGGACGTTAATTAGAGAGGAAATTAATCCTCAAATATTCAAAACAGCTATTTATTAATTATTCAGGATGGCAATACTTTCCCTTTAAATATATTTCATAAATAAATAAATGAAATTAAAATCTGATTATTATCTGACATTATATAATGTTGTTTACTTTAATAAATATAGCCTCTTAAAAATCTAACTATTTTATTGACCTATGACAACAATATTCATAATATATTATTTTAAAATAATTTGTACTGGCCATGTATTGTACAAATACGGAAGAGGGGAAACATTCATTTTCTGCTTTAGTTTAATACCAAATACCTTCACAGTTGGTATTTATCTATTGTTTACTCCTGCTTACAATAAGAAATGGTTGGCTGTTTCAAATAAAGAAGATTAAAGGTAATTTAGACGGAGATATTTTGAAAATTCGTCATTTGAGCCCTGTTAAACTATTTCAATGAGGATAAAACCTAGCTGATATTAAATACCTCTTATTTTTTCAACGGCACGCCGAGTTTAATTAAAATGGTCGGAGATGCGTTGTAAAAAATCCTAAAAAAGTACAAAAACAATCATAAAAAATGGCACTTCAATTAGTAGATTTTAACGAAAAGGTTACTGTGACATCTCAAGCATTTATCTGTCTTAAATATGTTATTTAATTACTAGTTTTAATAAAAACATCCATATAGTTGCAACACTTTATAACATCTTAACACTCCTACGTTTCAGCTATTCTACTACCATTTTCAAGGATTTATCAATTAAAAATTTTTAATTGCATTTCATTCATTATAAATTAATTCTGAAAACAGTATGAAATATCACATTACCTACCTTATTTACGCTATCACAACAAAAAATTGGTTATCACATAATTCCATTTTGTTTTTGTAAATTTTTATCATAAGTCAATTACGTATAAAACATCACAAAATAGAAAACAATGTGCACTTATTACCTATTATTTTCACAGTTACACTTATTAGAATAATTAGTTTACAATTTCTATTTCACCTAATTACTATCTCAACACTATATTCAGTTACCTAGAACAATACCCCAGGTTTGCCATATCCTCATTATACTTTCAGTTTTAGTCTAGTTTATTTATTCATCATATTAGAATTTAAAAAACCTATCAATTTTAATTATATATTATTTATCTTTACAACGCAAAAAAATATAATGAACATAAATTAACTTTGTTTAAAATTTAGCATAATGCCACTTCAAATTTTTTGTATAATGTTTGTTACAGCATAATTGATATTTTCTAAAATGTAAATAACCTTCAACATTTGATTTTTGAAGGTATTGTTTTGTTTATGCAAAATCATTGTATTTTCAAAATCAAAATTATGCTTATTTGTGGTTACATGATATACTAATGCTGTTGCGGTGTTATGTGAGATGTTATTTATCCTTACTTTTTACATCATTATTATGCTGATATATTCTTTCTCCCTATAAGTGTTTGGTTTCTGCTATATAAATTCCTGGACAACTCTGACATGGGAGGACTAGAGTTAAGACTGAAGAGACTCTTGAATTGCTTTGTAAGATTTATCTGGTAAACCGAGTTTAAGTGGCTCTATCCAACCTCTCGAATGCAAAAACTCCTTGGTGTTTTCCTATTCCAAGTTCTTAAAATAAAAAAACCTACCTATATCCTTGATATTCTCACTCTTCGTTCATCCATCCACTCATTAAACTCCATATCCGAACCGATTGATTTGTATTTGCCCTCCTGTAGAACCGCCTTCTTTAGCAAATCCTTCGCCATACATGGAACCTCCTTCTGGAATTTTCATCCCATCTCCATTCGCCAGTCCTCATCCATTGTTTCCTTTAAACAACACCAATTCCTCCGCTTATAGTATAATCAAAGCTCCGCATCATTGTAATAAAATAAATAGACATATATTCATTAACATTATAAACAGTAGTTAAGCGAATATCTCAATGTAATTTCATTTTACTTACTGAATACTTATAAGTGCTTGCCAGACAAAAATTTTAATATATGAACCATGTTTTTATTCTTAGGGGACATATGACCCAGAATAAAATTAGTTTTTCATTTCATTTCATTAATATAGCAATCTTGATTGATTTTCAGTATCTAGTTTATTCTTTATTTTATTGTAGTCATTATTAATCTTATTACTATGTATACAACATGAGGAGTATTCAACCACATTATATTCTTTGAAGGATCTCTGTAAATCTTCCAATAATCCTTTTATATAAAAAAACCATAAACCTAAATTTATTTTTTTTTCTATTTTTTTTTCAAAATACAAGGTTATAAATTAATTGTTTAGATTAAATATTTTCCAGGAATATATTATTTATATTTTTGTAATTTAAGTCTTCTACAACCTTTTATTTATTAAGCCAGACAGTTCACATACACAGTTTATTTTTTGAAACTTAGGTATTTTGATTAAGAGGGCCTTAAAACAAGATTTTAAGTCAAAAAAGCAAATTTGAAATTGTTCGCAACCGAAATACATATATATACTTCCCCTTACAATATATTCCGTATATATTCAAACGAAAGTACTATAGAAGTACTCAAACTATTATAGACTAAATCAGTCATATCTATAAATCCCTGATACTTCTAGGCCGATGAAATGTTTTCTTTATCTACTCATATTTCAGCACAATTCTTCTTTGATAAATGTTTTGAAATGACGTGTATCTGATAGCTATGATAAACTAAGTTGCTTCGTCTTATCCTGATTTAGTCAACCCATATTTTTATTTTTTTTTTTTATCTACAGCTAAACATAGATTAGAAGAGATTCTTCATTGGAGATAATGTGATTTTTTCTCTTCAAAATTTTAATTTGTTTAAATTTATATTCATCTATTCAGTTTGATTGTATTAACTTTTATTTATGTAATGCTATGACGGCAGAGAACTGTCAATTTTTAAACTAAAAAGAAAATATCTGTAAGATGTTTCACTTTCATTTACTTATATATAGAATATATGCTATGGGTAAGTATTGTAATAGTGGGAAATTTCGAACATGAGTTTTCGAAGGAAATGTACGTTTTGAGGTTCCCTGAGTCGAAATAACCAGGTCTCGAATGAAAGTTTTGTGTGTGAACTGCCAATATCAAAAACAGAAAGTCCCACGGGACTGAAATTACGTATTCAAGGTGGGTATATACCTGGGATGTGAGAGCAACGTTTCGAGGTAATCAACCAACCGGAATCGCCACTTATAGAATCGATTTTTCACGTTTTTCGATTTCCCAAAAAGCAGATCCTGACCGTTTTGATGGATCCTCATTGAAAAAGGCCACAAGCCATCGAAGTAGTCTGACTTGTCTTAAATGACGAATTTTTCTCTAATGTAGCTTTGATTACGTTTATTTTAAATAAATAATCATTTAAACATTTTACTGGTAGTGATAAACTGACAAATAAAGACTGTGAACCTAAAGTGTGATGGGCGCACCAGTGCAAATTCTCACATTCTCTCAAGGACAATTTGGACATATAGAGTTGAGATTTGGGGTTCTACTAAGCCTTCGAATTCCTCTCGTATCCAATCCTTACAATCGAAAATCTTTCGTAAATTCCTCAATGCTCCTTTCTTTGTCACAGACAAAATCATCCATAAAGACCTTAATGTTCCACATGTAACCGATCTTGCCCCAACCAGATACCTTCCATTACAAACTAACTACCGAAACCCACTTGTTTCTAAACTTGCTTCCTCTTTCATTCCTGACAATCATTCGAGGAGCCTGAAAACAAGATGACCAAATGTAGAAATATTATTAGGGTACTACGAATGGGAAGTTTCTCTACGTCCCTGTATCATTCCATTTTGATCTTACATCAAGTTGCAAATAGCAATAAATAAATAATAAAATAAGAAAAGATTATAAAATTATTTGAAAGGGTTGGCATAATAATGACAGATTTTGATTTAATACTCAAATGATAGAGAAATTAATTATTCCAGCCTCTCTTGCTTACACCCCATAAAGATGAAGGTACGAGAAGATGTTTTTTGTTTTGTGCTTTAATTTCATTTTTATTTAAAATAACAAATGTGTACAAAACAAATGATTAAAATGAAAACCTTAATTTATACAAAAAAAAAATTACCTTTAAATCAATACATGAAAGAATTAAATACAACTTTATACTTAAAACTAGAAAAAAAAATTTACATTGTCATTTTATAATTAAAATAAAAATAAAACAAAAAGTTTAACGTTTTTCATTTGTAATACGGTTTATATACAAATTAAATTTATAGTAAACATTTGAATCTGTGGAAGCATATAATTTAAACTAATACATTTAAGAAAAACTTTTTTTTGTTAAGAAAACATGTATCTGAGAAATTTATTAATCATGGAAATAATTCTGTTGAACTGATGATTAAAATCAATTGACTTTTCATTCACTCACACATTCAAGCCTTTAGGCCACGCCAAATACCTTCATTCATGACATCCATTCATGGAAAACAATTAAAAACCAATCATTATCTATCCATGCAGATAAAGCTTCTGTTCGGTACTGCCTACATTTCTCTTTTGCATAATTATGTGCATTGAAATGGTTTCCTTGCTCATCTAAAATAAGTGAATCAATATTTGGACAGCTGAAATCTTCCAATTCTGTGCTACTCTTGTGATAAAAATATTGAAATATTTTGTGATTCAATGGTCTTGTTACTAAAAAAATACTTGTTGGTTTGGGTTAGATTGAAGTAAAAGGGGAGTGATTTAATGGTAATTTAACTTCAAAAAAAGGATTCTTGGTCAAGGTTAGATTAAAATAAAAGGTGGGGGCCTGAAGGGCATGTGATTGGTCATGCGCGTAATTAAGGTTAGATCGAGCTCAAATTTATTTTATTTAATCATATATTTATTGTTATTTACAACTGTGCAACATATTGCTATGTACTAGTAGCAGAATTACTTGGGATGCCAGGATAATCGCTGAGGGCAATTATCCAAAAATAAGTTAATTAATTGATTATAAATTGAGTCCTAAAAAACTATTATTATAATTGGATTCCTTTCCAAAGGCTGTTTGTGTGTTTACCAGCTTACCAATTAAATACCTTTATATTTATATAATGTTGTTACCATTAATTATATAGGATAATAGTGATATATTGGGCAATATAATAGTATACAAACTACATAAAGAAACTAAGTATTTATTTACAATTTATTATTATGATTAAAATGGTTCAAATGATTCAGATAAAGGTTGCCATAAAATATAAATTATTGCATGATTACTTATTAGTTAATTTATACTTATAGCTGCTGATGCCGTGGGATGTAGTGCCGCGGGTGTCTTCTGTTTCATCGGGGATGTCCAGGTCTCCTGGCCTTCGTCTGGTCGAAGTGCATCCTCCTGACTGTGGTGCTCACTCGTCGAACCCTTCCTGTTGAATGTCTCTGTCTGCTCTTCTAAATCTCCTCTTGTCTTTTTCTCCCACTTCCCTTTTGGGGCGTTACCTTATTTTTAAATCTCTTCTCTGATTGGTTATCGATGTCTGAAGACTCCCGAGGCAGGCGTCCCCCTCCTCAGGGCCGAGGATGTGTAACAAAAAGTTTGACTTGTCCAGGAAGGGCATCTGGTTTTGACCAAATCGGCAACATATGGGACATTGAGGTCATGATGGGTGACTTGATTTGTGACAAAGTAAGGAGCGTTAAGGATTTTATGAAGGATTTTGGACTGTAAGGATTGGATTTGGGAGGAATTTGATGGTTTAGTGGAGCCCCAAAGCTCAGCTCTGTATGTCCAGATAGGCCTTATAATAGTCATGTAGATCAGTCTTTTGTAATGGATTGGCAATTTAGACCGTTTGTCTTGTAAATGTTGTAATAGTCGAAATCGATCAGCAGTTTCTTGTCTTTTCAGTCTTGCATGAGGATTCCATATCAGTCGTTTGTCGAGATGTAGTCCTAAGTAACGGATCTGTTCGACAGGAATAAGTGGGGTATTATTAAAAGATACTGTTGGGCAAGAGGTCATTGGTTTACGACGAAGGGTAAATGTGATTTGGTGGGATTTATTGGAATTAATTTTAATCCTCCAATTTTGGCACAATTCTTCAAGGGTGGTGATGTGGGATTGGAGGGTTTGGGATACAATGTAAGGATCATTGTTCACTGACAATAGGCATGTATCATCGGCGTACGTGGTGAGGATAGTAGCTCAAATTTTAAATTCAATCTTCCACCATGAGTCACGTGACCAAAGGCTGGATTCTCACGGCGTTGGCTCCTACAATTCTCATCTACTATCATTGTTATAATTATGACATATAATTAAAGTGATGACAGTTGCATGCATTTTTTCATGATTATTTAATCTTTTAGTTAGGAATGTAAAGCTGAATTGAAGTTTTAACTCTGACTTGCTGGGAGTAAAGGATAATCGTAAAGTTCCCAGAATCTAAAACTTAGTGAAAATATCTTTTCTGATTAAATATGTAGCATCAAGTGCAAGATGTTCGTTTACTGTGATATTGGGCAGCCCGTGGATTTCTGAAAGTTGAATAATTATTGATACGCATAGTTTTCATGAGCTTTTGGAACATTTTCTTATAAAACTCAAGTATAAAGATTTCTGCAACTGATTTGGCTTTCTCTCTCATAGTATTTTTTCGAAACCTTAACACACTATAGAACCAGTTTTATTCTTTATTAACACTAACCATGCATACTTATAAAAACAATCTATTACAGAGTGCAAACAATTGAATTTTTGTTTTGAGCCAGCATAAGGAATCACTTCGACCAAATCTGCTTCCCATAAATCATCAATCCCTTTGAGTAGCATTGGTCTTCTTTTAAAAACCCTCCTAATCGGTTTATGCATTTCATACACGATCTGTTCCTTAACGGTTTCCATTTACTGTACGTACTGTAGATCAATTTAGCTACACTACGATATTATGCCTCCTAACTCTACGTTTAGCTTCACTCATTCCACCTTCCTCCTTTACCCAATCAAGTGTCCACCAAATCTGTAAGTACAAGTTTACAAGGATAATAGAGGGATCACATGACGAAAACGAGGCGTGGCTTAACGGTTAAGATTATATGAATAAAAGGGGGCGTGGTTTAATTTTCACCTGACTAAAAAAGGAGCGTGTCTTTTTAGTTAAGGTTAGAGTGAAGTAAAGGAGGGGGGACTGAAGGCACGTGACTGGTCATTCACATTCAGGTTGGGTCCGCTCAAAATTTAAATTCAATCTCCCACAATGGGTCACGTGATCAAATGCTTCTGATTGGTGCAGCGCACATTGTGAAAAAAACAAACAAAATGAAATGTGTCTAATCAAGTTGATGAGTCTTTTTTTATACTCTAATAGCTATAAACGAATTCACCGTAATTAGTTCTACCATCAAACAATATTTGTGAACCGTAGACCTAATCTTACAGACGTTATTTCGGCATTGGGAAAAGGTGGGTCTTTGCTAGTTGTTGCTATTTTGTTTTAATTATCCTACAAAAAATATTTTGGTCAGGTCAATACCAGTGAAAGTTAGTTTACAAATGTAGTTTCTTAAAAGTTTTTTTTAAATTATTTATTTATTGTAATTTACAACTGTACAAAATAATACAATAGGTAAATATGTAGTATGTTTCATAAGTTATGATGAGTCAGAACTCAGGAGTCAAAAAAAAGGAAAGTAGGGGCACGAAAAGAGACACACAAGCTTCACTAAGATACTGATTTATTCCTCTTTATAATCCTATATATATATACCTTCTGGCTTGTTTACATGGGGAGTTTAGGTATTAAGACTCATAATACCTATGCTCTGTTTATAACT